>NW_026587556.1:3818233-3925090 GCF_907164565.1 Psammomys obesus
GAGAGCATAGGAGAAAGGGGGAGAAAGGAAAGCAGAGAGGGTAAGAGAGGAGAGAGAGAGAAGTAAGGGAGTAAGGATAGGGTCCTTTTATCCCAGGCCCCTGCCAGGGGACATTTGATGATGTCACAGGTTACTAAGCAAGCTAGAGGCAGGCTACCTATATGCTAACAACTACAAAAACAATAATAAACGAAGACTGTAATGCAACCAAAGAAGAGCTGTGTAACAGCTGTGTGACAAACCTATTTTATTTTATTGCTTGGCAGTGGGAGATACCCTGTAGTGAATCTGCTGTTGTTGATTAATGAACGATAAAATAAGCTTCCAGAAGCTTTCATGTTTGAAATCCTATCAGCAGGACCAGAACATCCCATTCTCCGCTGGAGGATCTGAGCCACTAGGAATATTTGGGCCATTCTCCAATAGAAATATAGAACTTCAAGTAAGAGGTTTTCAGGGATAACATTTCACTACGATGGTGCTGCTGCTTGTTTTGAGACAGACTTACGTATCCTAGGCTGGCCTCAAAACTTGCCATAGTCAAGATTGGCCTTGAACTCCTCCTTCTCTTGCGTTTGTCTCCCAAGGGCTAAAATCACAGGCTTGCACCAACATGCCAATATCTCCACATTTATTTTTATTTCATACTTTTCAAGGAATTATTGATACAAAACATCTTCTTGAAAAAAGATAGGTTATTCTGAACCAAATTCAAGTGACCTTGACCCAGAAACATTTATTGAGCTGCACCTGAATGACATGTTACTGTGGTAGCGATTACTTAAATTGTTATAGTCACACACACACCAAAGTCATACATAAGAACACTTTCAAAATAAATTGGTGGGAACACTGAGTAGCACATTATAGCAAAATGGGTCAGTCACTTCAGGTTTCAGATGTTAAATCAAATTTGCATCAAACTCATAAAAATCTCTCTGCCTCCACCTCTCAATTACAACTGTGAGGCACCACACCCAGCCAAACTTGGATTTTTAGTTACCATTTCCAAAGCTCTCTTAAAATTGTGCATATGTAAGTATATTGTTCTTCTCAAGTGGAAGTGAACAAACATTGGCTGTTTGACACTACAAAAGACACTACAAAGATCTATTACTAAAAAAAATTGGCTGGATTTAGAGGAATATTAGATAGCCATGTTAGGGTGTTGGGCAGACTAAAAATCTTGTACAACTCTCCATTTTCTTTCATTTGGTGTTGATGAGGCCTGCTCCTTTTGGGTAGCATAACTATAGTCATTTCTGTTTCAGGCCTTACAGCCACATCACCTCAGCTTGCTGCTGATACAGAACAAAGAATCTCTGTACAAGGTCAGGTTGAGCAAAATTGTATTTATGTTCGGCATATTCTGTGGCCTTGTTGTTCCCAGAACTTCCCCAACCATAAGTGCAGCTGGTCCTGACCATAAACTTTACTTGGGACCAACCAAATTAAAGGTCAGCTAGAACTGCTTGTCTAGATAGCAAATAATAATAATAGTAATAACTTGAGTCAGAGATAACTACCCTGTTCCACTGTGACCCCCATCACTCCCACTCCCATGTGTGCTAATTGTGGCTTTCACCCTTTAAATAAGCAATGCAGCCTTACCTCGTCGATGAGGTTCAGATCCCAAACTGACAGCCTCCCTTCCTGTCTTCCTCTGTCCCTTCCCCCCTCACATGCACACCATACATACATACATGTAAGTAAAATCTTTAAAAGTATTAAAGAACCAGCTCAGCATAAACCATAGGATCATCAAGGAAAACAAAGAGCTCAAGAAAGGACTCATTAATATTTGTTCAAGGAGGCAGCACAGATAGTGGACACAAAGGGTCCATGGCTTCTGGGGACTCCTCCAGTGAAGATGAAGCTCCATGTTGGTTGTCAAAACTGTTGATACAAAACACAGTGCTCCAAAGAGAGTGAGGGATAATCTCTTGCAAGTGATGTATGGGGGTTAGAGAGATGACTCAGAGGTTAAGAGCACTGGCTGTTCTTGGGAGGTCCTGAGTTTAATTCCCAGCAACCACATGGTTGCTCACAACCATCTATAGTGAGATTTGATGTCCTCTTCTGGTGTGTGGACGTACATTCAGCCAGAACAGTGTATAAATAATAAATAAATAAACCTAAAAAAAAAGTGACGTACGAATGCCCATAATTTGAGAACATGAACTTAGATCACCTTGACTTATGTCCTACCGTGAGAGGTTACATCCCCTTTTATAGTTACAGAACAAATGAAGGTCATAAATTAATACATTTACCAAATACTTTGGCAAGGACATTGGATAGATAGGTCACAAAAGAATGGGGGGTGCGATGTCTCGTTTATAGATTTCAAATGTTATCTTTTTTTTTTCAAGACAGGTTTCTCTAATTCTGTAATATCTTTATTGTTTTTTGGTTTTTTTTTTTTTGCATTTGTTTTGTTTTGGTCTGTTTGTTTTGAGACAGGATATATCTATGTACTTCTGGATATTCTCAACCTCACTATGTAGAATAGGCTGGTCATGAACTCACAGACATCCTCCTGTCTCTGCCCTCTGAATGCTGGGATTAAACACAGGCACTGCCACACCCAGCTCTGTTTTAAAATTTTATTTGCCCAGACCCCCTCCCACTGCCAACCCTCTAAAGGTCTCCCTCTTTTTTTTTTTTAATTAAAAATACTTAATTTATTTCTGTGTATGGGTGTTTTGCCTACATGTGTTTGTGTAACGCTTATACACCTAGTGCCCTCAGGCCAGAAGACAGCCTGGGACCAGATCTCCTGGGACTAGAGATACAGATGGTTGTAAGCTGTGAGATGGGTGCTGGGAATTGAACCTGGGTTCTCTGCAAGAGCAGCCAGTGCTCTTGACTGCTGAGCCATCTCTAATTCTATATGCTACCTTTAGCTTTAGAGTTTGATAGAAGCCAATGATATGCTAAGTTTAACAATACATTCCAAGGTTTTACCTAATAGTAACCAAAATGTTAAGCCAGAGGTAGTAAATGACTATCAAAAGGAACAAAAGGCCAGAATTAGTGCAGGTTTGTAATCTTGAAAGATTGATGTTGGAAGATAGAAAGTTTAAGGGCAGCCTGGACAACCTAATGAAACACGTCTTAAATAAAATGTAAAAAGAAGGCTGTGGGTACACTTCAGTGGCATGGCGCTTGCCTAGAAAGCAGGAAGCTATAGGTTCAATCTTCAGTACTGCAACAAAGGGAGGAAACTAAAGATACCCTGACATAATGTGGCTTTCAACCTACAACATCCCAGGTCTTCCAGTCAGTCAGTCTGAAGGACTTTCAATACAGGTGTGACTTCCACAGAGTATGTTGCTTCACAGATCCAGACCTTCCTCCTTACCCCTTACCTATGTCCCACCAAATTCCTTGTTTCTTCTCTACCACCATCTGTCACAGCTAGGGATGGAATCCAGGGCCTTGTGAGTGCTAGCCAAGGCCTCAGCCACTGCACAGAACATACACTTTGGATTTGGATCCTCCTCCTCCTTCTCCTCCTCCCTCCCTATCTCCCTCTCTCCTTCTCTCTCTCTCTCTCTCTCTCTTTCTCTCTCTCTCTCTCGTATGTGTGTGTGTGTGTGTGTGTGTGTGCACGCAGGCACCTGTGAGTTAGGACGTGTGTGAAGGTCAGAAGATACCCTTTGGAAGTCGTTTCAACTTGTGGGGCTTGAGGATCTCAGGCTGTCAGGCTTAGCAACAAGCACTATTACTTACAGAACCATCTCAGTCCACTCACTGGACCTCCAACCTGTTTCTTCCTCTCTGTTTCCTTCTTACTTTAACATTTCCCCACCTCTCTGGCGTCTGCCTTCCCTCCATCCTTCTAAAAATCTGCTCAGCCATCAGCAGTGACTTCCGTCACTGAGGTGGTTACTCAGCGTTCACAGCCCTCCTTTCTCCATGTCAGACTCACAGGGATGTTTGTTTAAAACACGGCACGGGGGAGCTCAAACTTAAAAAAAAATCAAATATTTACAGTACAATCCATTTTGAGTCCCATCATTCATTCATTTAGTCAATATTTAGTGAGTGCTAGTTTAGCATCAGGCTATTTTTAGGTCATGGAGACCTAGCAATGTAAAAGAGATTCAGTCCTGGAGAGATATGTGCTAGGGGAAGATGTCGGGGAGTCAGATCAGTGGGTAAATGCTTGAGGGCAAGAGTTCAGATATCCAGTACTCACAGAAAAGCTAAGCATGCTGTCTGTATCTGTAACTCTAGAACTGGGGGATGGAGTCTGGTGGATCCCCAGAGCTTGATGGTCAGTGAGCCTAACAAACAGTGTGCTCAGGGTCGGTGAGAGACCTTATCTCGAACAATAAGGTGGTGGTGGGGGCTGGAGAGATGGCTCAGCAACTAAGAGCACGCACACGGAAGCTCACCATCATCTGTAACTGCAGCTCCAGGTGACTGATCTGACACAGTCTTCTAAACTTACGAGACACACACACACACACACACACACACACACACACACACGTAGGCAAAACACCCATACATAAAATAAAATTAAAAAAAAAATAAGACAAGGTGCAAGGGCTGGGTTTGTAACTCAGAAGAACAGTGCCAATCTTGCAAGTCTGACTCTTTTGGTTTAATCCTTAGAACTGTCAAAATGCTGCTGCTGCTGATGGCAATGGTGATAACGTGGAGAACAGTAGAGGAAGGATACCTACCATTGGCCCCTGCCATGACATACACACACATGCATACTCATACACAAATAGGAATATACACACAGAAATAAAGAAATTGGGCTGAGGATGGAGTTGGCTGAATGTTTAACACACAGAATTGTGGGTTAGATCCCCAGCACTATATAAAATTCTTTTTCTTTTTCTTCTCCCCACCCCCCACCCAAGACAGGGTGTCTCTATAGCCTTGGCTGGCCTCGAACTCACAGAGATCTGTCTGCCTCTGCATCCTGAGTGCTGGGATCACAGGCATGTGCCATCTCACCCACCTTATAAAACACTTTCAAAATAAGTTTGCAGGAACACAGAGTAGCAGATTACAGCTTGTCATGGTGGCCTTGAGGGCCAGAGATCAGAATTTATCTCAGGGCTTTCTGGTCACTGGACTCAGTTTGGCAGGGATTCCAATGGATAGTATTAGAGTTGGTCTGCTTTCCTGGATAGCTGGCTCTGGGACTGGGTTAGGTTGACCCCTCCTATAGACCCAAGCATGTTTATTTAAAGGTTTTCTCCATAATGTCTGTTCTGTGTCAGGCAAGTCACCGGACTGTGGCAGAGAGAGCAGAGCGAGAGGAAAGCTAAACAAAACAGATCAAATGGTTTGAAAGGAACTTGCTTTCAATGGTTGCTCTCAGTAAGAACTACTCATATCTCTGGTTAGGTAGAGGATGTGAAAACCAAAGTGTTTTAAGGTCATGAAAAAATGGTTCAGACTTCTTTTCCCTTCTATGCTATTGCTATATTAAGATGTAAAAGGTTGAGGAAACCTTGTAGAGCTGACCTTCGCTCACACTGTATTAAGGTATGTCTCTGTATATTCGATTGTTACTTGCTGAACGAGCTGTGAGCTAAATGCTAACAGATTCTGGTCTTGTCATTGCTACTGAGGAATCTCCTGTCTCAATGTTGTGTAAAAATTACTCCCCAGTTATCTCTGATGATTGGTTAATAAAGAAGCTGAAGAGCCTATGATTGGGCAGAGGAGTCAGTAAGTGGGACTTCCATGCCCAGTCTAGGGGTCCCAAGGTGGGGGAGAGAGAAAGTGAGAGAGAGAGATAGAGAAATAGAGAGAGAGAGAGAGAGAGAGAGAGAGAGAGAAAGAAGGAAAGAAAGAGAGAGAGGAGGGGAAGAAGGTCACCATGCCATTAGGGAGAGGGCACCAGGAGGGAGTCTTCATGGGGACAAAGATGGAGCAGGAGCTGCCAGGGAGAGACTAGAGGACAGGCAACAGGGCTTGTGGCTGAGAAGTAGCTAGACTAGCTTAGCCAGGTTAGAATATGTCAGTATCTGCTCTGTTATGGTGCTTGAAGCTTACTCCTAAATGTGACAGGTCTCCATGTTCTTTATTTGGGAGCTACAGTTGACATAAAAAAAAGCTTTAATTTCAATAAACCTATACTCATTGATTCAACCAGACCATGTGCATGGTAGGGTCTGAAGACTACTCTTCAGACCAGGTACCAAAAGGAGACACTTATCCCCCTAACACCCGCATCAATTTCTAAAACACCTGTCCACTATGCTTGCTTTCTTTATGATCAAACTCGAGATTCCTGTCAACATTGGGCAGAAACTTAAGGAGGCTGCCCTTACTAGTCCTGTAAGAGACATGATGCATACTCAGGAAGATGTTCTACATTTTATGCAGAACGGGGGGATATTTTATATCCTAATTAAGGATCCATAACACCCCAGATGGGAGACAGGGTCATTGGTAAACTTCACTATAGCATTTATCACAGTTGCCCATCAGGCACGACCAAAATATAGAGGGTACACACCATATTTTCTCAACTGCTGGGTATAGACACAATAAAAGAAGTGGTCCAATTCTCCTTAGGTCCTTATGTTCCTAATATCACCCCTCTTAGATGATATTGATCCCACTTCCCTTTCACAACATCTCGTTTCAGACCTTAATCTTTGCATATCAGCTATTCAACAGTACTCTGCCTGACTGCTTTGGAGAATGTTGGTTGTGTGTCCCTCCTGGGTCAAATTCAAGACCTCCACTGTGGCCTCACCAAGTGGCTTATTAGACTCTCTCACCTTGCCAGTTGTTAATTGCTCTAAGCCAAATATCACTGTCACCCCTTATCTCTCCCACATCTCTTTCTTCAGTATCACAAACTGCTTTAACTCCTCAGGAACATGCTTTGTGGGCACAATGGATTCTAAAGATTACAAAAATACCATAACGCTTCGTACTATAACAAGGCCCCTATGCCCAAACATTCACAATGTCTCCATTCTCTCTGGCACTCAAGTTTACTGCTGCCAACCTGCTGTGTGGTCTGAAGCTTGAGCTCTGGTGGACCTTTTTTTTCAAAACTCGGGATGGTACCCAGCAAAGAACTCTTGCTGGTTTCTATCACAGCGTTTATAGCAAGCATCACAGCATGACAAACAAGCATTTCTTTGTACCTTTTCTTGCAGTCCTGGGTATAATCATCTCAACAGCGGAACTGACTACTTCCGTAGATATTTACCATCAGTTTTCACCTCAGTTCATCTAAGATTTCTAATGGGTGGCTCAGACCATCCTTATTTTCCAGGGCCAAGGGAGACTCGTTGGCTACAAAATTGGCAAGGATTATATTTACTAATAGTAGAGAGACAGGTGGTCGTTGTCTCTTCCTTAAAGAAGAATATTGCTTTTATGTCAACCAGTTGGGTATAGTAAAAGATAATACAATTCCAAACAGATCTCAAAGATATAAGAAATAGCTTGATACCTCTGGCCGTGGATCACTGACAGTCCAATATGGAATTGGATACTACCCTTCTTAAATCCCTTCTCTACCTTTTCTTAATCCTAATAGTCACATCCTGCCTTATAAAATTCTTTTCTAGATTTCTTCAGCAACAGATACGAAATATTTCTAATCAAACTTTGAATCAGTTGCGAGGAGTATCGACCCTCTAGGTACAGAGTCAGAGGCCTGCAACTCCTGATTTACCCTGATGATAAAGATCAAGCTTGCTCCAAGGACTTTGATGCTCCCATTCAGCAGGAAATAGTCTAATGACGACATTGCCACTTTTCATGACCCATGATTATTTATCAATAGTAAACAAAAAAGGGGGACTGTAAGTTCCTTAAGGCATCAGCAGCTAAGACTTTCCCTCCCTCCCCACCCTGTCCCTAACAGCAGTTCCTGGTCCCTCAAAACAGGAGAGCGGCTGGGGCTTACCCTACATTAAAAAAGCCCCAAGATTGGACCACAAACTCCTTCCAATCTCAGGCCACCCTTCAGGCCACCCTTCAGGCCACCCTTCAAGCTCCCCCACCCACAAGAAGCCCTGTATAAATCCTGGTTCTGCTCAGTTCTTTGCTGCTTCCCTCCCGAGCAGAGGCAGCCACCCTCCCAATGAATTTCTAGTGTGAGGTTTGCTGCGTGGTATGACTTTGTGGTCTTCCTTGGCCCCTGGCTGTCAGGACACCTTTTCCCTCAGAGCTATAACACACAAGGCAGGCAAAATCACAATACCCCGTACGTTAAAACAAGTGTGTGTGGGATGATGCATCAGTCACACACATAAGGTCATTTCAGATTAAGTCAAAAGCAATAAAATAGTTGGTGACAGGATGGGGGAAAGGCAACCAACTTCAGTACGGGGATAGGGACTCAGAGGTGACAGCTGAAGTGCTGACTGACACAGAGGAAAGATCCAGCTGTGGATGGAAGTATTTGAAGAAGGAATATCTGTGCTGGAGAACCTTCAGACTGGTAGACTAGCCAGAACATTGGTGATTGTGGAACTGTTGCAAATCGAGAGCCAAAAGAGCTCTGGCTATGTTCAGAGCCACTGATAACCATCTACTACCATCCTCTACATGTGACTTAACATTTCTGTGACTACTAGGTAAAACTTGTGGAATGCATATTTTGTTTCAGTTCTTAAGTGACAGGGTCTCACTATATAGCCCAGGCTGACTTTGCCCTTGCTATACAGTACATGCTGGCCTCAAACTCAACAGTAGTCCTGGTTTTGTCTTTGAAATACTGGGGTTATAAGTATGTGCCACTCAACCCACCTGGAATGCACTGTTGAACTTGCAGGGCACCGGCTCTGACCAACAGTAAAGTTAAGGATGTTACAAAGTAGCACCTGGATCCCACAGGATCCTCCTGCTGCTGCTGTAACCTACTCTGTGTCTGGAAGAACACATTTGGGAAATTCACTGATTCATGACTTTCTTTTGTTCTCTATGAAAGTTTATAAAACTGGGCAATGAGCAGGCTCAGCACAGTTACTTGCCACTGACCCTGAGTTCAGTCCCAAGGACCCACATGCTAGAAGGAGAGATGCCTACAAGTTGTGTGAGCCATTTCCTGGCCTCCACATGCATGCCGCAACACATACACGCTAGATAAAATAAACCTAACAAAAAATGCTTTTTACATTTATGGAACCTCGGTCACAGGACCACGCCATTCAGGGTAATCCGATTCGGTGTTACTGGGGAATGGACACTCATATTTGGCTCAGAATAGACAGATTACCTCTACCTCCTTTGGATCAAGACTTTTGTTTTGCATCAAAGAAGCGATAAATAAAAATTAGATGGCAGAGGGCTGGGTCGTGGTAAAGTGCCTGCCACACAGGCAGAAGGGTGTGAGTTCAGATCCCAGCACCCATGTAAACACTGAGTGCTAGGAGGTGGAGATGGCAGGTCCCTAGAGCTCCAGTTTCAGTGGAAGACACTGTGTCAAAAAATAAGTCTGGGGCTCACCAGATGGCTCAGAGGGCAGAACTGCTTAGTACATCTGATGACTGAAGTCCGACCCTGGGAACCTGTGGTGGGAGGAGAGAACTGCCTTCCAAAAGCTGTCCTCTAACCTCCACACACGTGTTGTGTGGGCATGCACACACTGGCACCTCCACACACTCTAATGACAAATAAAACAATTAAAAAAGAAAAGCATGATCAAGGCAGTCAAGAGGCAGGTGAATCTCTGTGAGTTTGAGGTCAGCATAGTCGATGCAGAGTGGTCCAGGACAGCCAGAGCTACACAGTGAGACCCTGTATAAAACCACAACAACAACAAAGTGATCAAGTAAGTTACTTGATATTGCCTTGCAACCTTCACATGTCCACATATATTTGTGCACATGTACCTGTGCACATACTACCGTGCGGCGCTGGGAACTGAACCCAGGCCCTCTGCAAGAGCAGGAGTTCTTAACTGCTGAGCCACCTCCCCAGACTCTACTAACCACTTACTGAATGCTATCCTTTTATTTATTGCTCACCTGCAATATACTTTTCAAATTGTCACTGGTGAAGCTTCAGGCATCAGTAAATTAATGAAATGCTCATACTTTTGTGTGCATACATGTTTCTAACTGTGTGCATGTGTATGTGTGAGCATATGGATACCCATGTTCTCCTCAGTAGTTTTTCACATTGTTTTTTTCAGTTAGGGCCTCTCACTGACTTGGAACTCACAGGTTCACTTAGAATGGCTTGCCAGAGTATCCAAGGTATCTACCTGCCTCTGCCTCCGCAGCACTGAGATTACAGGGTACACCCTGTAATCGGACTCTATGTGGATGCTGAGGATCAAAACTCAGATCCTCATGTTTATGCTGTAAGCACTTGACAAACTGAGCCATCTTTGTCCACATTTATACTTTTATCAAACCACAAACCCGTTTTCATAAAACTTATCAGAAAGTCTGGGTCTCTTTGAATTCCTTTGTGTTTCAAATGCATGTCTTATTTCAATAACCCCGTGCTTCCTTAACTCGTAATTTAAAAAAAAAAAAAGATTTATTTATTTACTATGTGTACAATGTGTGTTTGCATGTACACCTGCATGCCAGAAGAGGGCACCAGATTTCATTTCAGATGGTTGTGAGCCACCATGTGGTTGCTGGGAATTGAACTGAGGACCTCTAGAAGCGCTCTTAACCTCTGAGCCATCTCTCCAGCCCATGATTTTCTTGTTTGTTTGTTTGTTTTTGAGACAAAGGTCTGTGTATGCAGCCCAGCTGCAGTCCAACTCCTTATGGAGGCCAGACTGCTCTTGAACTCATGATGCTCTTCCCTCAGCCTTAGTGGTGGCACTATAGGTTTGTCTAGTCTCTTCACTCCATTTTGTATGTCTAGTTTTTTACAGTTAACCAACTTAACCTGTTAGGTTTAAAAAACACTCCATTACTTTCTTAAAAAGTACTGATTATCTTTTTAGAATACTCAATAAAGCCAAAATCTCCTTAAAAACTCTCCAGAAATGTTTATTCCGGGTTTACAATTTCTACTAAGCAACTGGGCAAGTTTCAGTAAGACTTACACATTTTCTAACTGCTTAGCATTAGCAGTCAACTACCTCACTGTGGTGGTTGAGTATGAAAGACTGTCTAGGTTCATGTTTCTGAGTACTAACTGAATATTTAGAAGGGGTTGGAGGTGTGGCCTTGTGTGTGTATGGGGGGGGGGAGGAATAGTGTCACTATGGGTGGGCTTTGAGGTTTCAGAACCTCATGCCAGACCCAGACTCTACTTGCTGCTTGCAGAACAGGATGTAGTTCTCAGCTACTGCTCCAGTGCCAAGAATGTCACCATGTTCCCGCCATGCTGAAAACGGACTAACTGAAACTATCATCCAGTCACCAAGTTAAATGCTTTCTTTTGTAAGAATTGCCTTGGCCATGGTGTCTCTTCCCAACAGAACAGTGACTAAGACACTCAACAGAGGTCCAACAACCTTGCTTCATGGGTTATTTCCTCAGATACAGCTTTCTCTTGAACTACAGTGATAAACAATACAAAGTCAGTGATTCCTCTAAAGTAGTGTTGTATAAAAAATAGGCTTTTCTGGGAGTGATGGTACATGCCTTTAATCCCTCTGTGCTTTGGACAAAGAGGCAGGCAGATCTTTGAGTTGAGTTCAGGTCTACATATCAAGTTCAAATTCTAGGCCAGCATGAGCTATATAATAAACAAACATAATTACATTAAAAAAAAGCATGAAAAATATTTCCCAGGAATTTCTGTGTCAGTGTCCATTAACTGTTAGGAAATACTGTACATGGCTGACTTGAACTAGTATGTTAACATTGAAATTTGTATAACTGATATTATTTATCTATTTATTTTTTGAAACCAGGTTTCCCTGTGTAGCCTTGGCTGTCCTGGACTCTCTTTGCAGACCAGACTGGCCTCAAACTCACAGCGATCCACCTGCCTCTGCCTCCCTGAGCACTGGGATTACAGGCATGAACTACTGCACTGGGTTTTGTATTTTTAACCAAGTAGCACAGTGCAAAACAATGCCTTCACCTTACAGCTAACTCTCAACATATTGAAAAATGTAAATAAAAAAATGATGAATTGAGTAGAATGAGTCTGCAGTTAGCCAAGTGGGGTTGTTGGGTTGAGGAAGTATAATGGCAATTATATTACATATGAACTCACACTACTGTAGGGCCCATTGTTTTGAGCCTTTTTCAATATTTGAAACTTTTTTTTTTTTTTTTTTTAATTGAGAAAGGGTCTCACTATGGCCTGGAATTCTCCATGTAGACCAGATCATAGAGATATGCATGCCTCTGCCACTTGAGTGCTGGGATTAAAGGTGTGTAAATATGACAAAGATAACCAATAGTTAACAGCTGGAATCTGCTGGTCGCGGGCCAGATCCGTCCTAGAAACAGCTTCAGTGCAGATCTTAGAGTGGTTTACTGCTACCGATCAGGAGCCCAGCCAACCTCAACCAGGAGGCATTTCACTATCAGTGACTTTGAAGAGGAGAAATCTGGGAATGTGTACCTGGCTCAGCAAAAGGAAAAGCATTTCACTGTGGTCCTGAAGGTCCTCTTCAAGTCTCAGACAGAGGAGGGATTGGAGCACCAGCTTCGCAGGAAAGCGGAGATCCAGGTGCACCTACAACACCCAAATATCCTATGCTTGTACAACTATTTCCATGATGCTCACTGGGTGTACTTAATTACCCTGTGGACTATGCTCCACAGGGCAAGCTCTCTGAGGAGCTTCAGAGAAACTAGTTGAGCAGTGCCCAGCCACGATAATGAAGGAGTTGGTGGACGCTTGACCTACCTACCTCAGGAACATCAAGCTAGAGAATCTCTTGCTGGGCCTCAGGGGCGAGGTGAGGATTGCACACTTTGGTTGGTCTGTGCGCATCCCCTCTCTCAGGAAAAAGACGATGTGTGGGACACTGGACTACTGGCCTCCGGAAATGACTGATGAGAGAATGAGAAGGTGGGTCTGTGATAAACCGGGAGCTCTGCTCTGAGCTGCTGGCGGGAGCTTCACTCTTCAAGAGCAGCACTCACAGTGAGACATACAGATGCGTCCTCAAGGTGGATCTGGGCTTTCCTCCACATCAGGTCCCAGGACTTGATCGCCAAGCTTCTTAGGTGCCATCTCTCAGAGTGGCTGGCTTCTTAGGTGCCATCTCTCAAAGTGGCTGAGCCTAGGCCAGGTCCTGAAGCACCCCTGGGGCCGGGAGCACTCTCTTGGGATGCTGGCTTCATGGTCAGCCCTGTCTGCCTCTATCCCTATGAGTTTATGTTTGTTATCTCATCTGTTTTGCTTGCTTTTTTCACGATGCTAGCTAAAACTGATTTAATATTAAAATGTGTAAATATAAATTTCTTTCCCCTTTCTCTTAGCACTTGATTTAAAATGATTCACAGGATAATCCCAGAGGATTACAGCCTGGGATGGGGCAAGGCCCTCAGGAGTGGGAGGAAAAGGGCTCTTGAGCGCAAGTCTAGTCTAAAGCTGCAGGGCAAACTCTTAGAAAACCCAGGTTAGTCCCAGCCTACTACATAGCCTATAAAACCCCTCAACTTTTGATCTCCATTGCCCCTAAGTGCTAAATTTATAGGCATGTGCCACCTCATCTGGTTTACATTTATTTTTTATTTTTATTTTTTTGAAATGAAAGGCAGACTACTTGAAGGCAGACTTTACGTAAAAGATTTGAAGAAAGTTAGGAGACTCCATTTATGATAGGTGGAGAATGGAAAAAGATAAGAGGACATTAGATTGCTGGGTGAGGTACCTCCTTTTCTGTTAGGAAAGGAAGAGACAAATAACACAGGTTGCCCAGGAGTGGAGGCTGCCTAACAGGGTGGTAGTGGCTACAGCAGCAGCCAGGAAAACATTCCCAGCAGCACCCAGTGACACAGGAAGCAGAAGAAGGTAGCTGGCTGGATCCATTCAGATCTGGCAGGAGATCTCAAGCTCTCCCAAGGTGGAGTGAGGAGGGGGCAGATGTTAGAGAGTGGAGGAAGGAAAGCGGAAGACACCATAGTGGAAGAGCAGAGTGGATAGATTAGGATCTTGCTAAAGTCAGGTGCTGGACTGGAATCCAGAGGCTGAAGGATGATAATGAAGTCAACAATAGTTTAGACAACAAAGCCAGACCTATCTCAAAGAAATAAAAAAGGATTTTGCTGAGTCAAGCGATTTATGGCAAAACAACTGACTTTTATTCTTGGAGGTTGGCATGAAAAATTAATGTTTTTCTGAAGCTGCATAAATTAGAAAATTAAGTATTTTACATTGCTTAAAATGTTTCTGACGGAGCAAAATCCAACATCTAAGAGGGTATCTCAAGATATTTTTAGGCAGGAAAAGCATTATTGTAGCACAAGTCGAAGTGGATAAAATAATTTTATTAAATGTACTGAGCTACTCATGATCTTGGTCTCTTCTGATAATTCTTTCTGTACACTGGTATTTTGCTTACAGGTGCATCTCTGTGAGGGTGTTAGATCCCCTGGAGCTGGAGTTACATACACTTGTGAGCTGCCTTGTGGGTGTGGGGAATTGAACCAGGGTCATTTGAAAGGGCAACCAATGCTCTTAACTGATGAGCCATCTCTCCAGGCCCCTGGGTCTCCTCTTAATTAACAGTTGTTACCACAGACTAGGTAAAGAGTGGGATTTTGATTACTGGAAAGATAAAATGACTCTAAAAAAACATCAACTCACTGTTTAGCATTTGTTACTGATAAAAGCAAGACAAGAATGACAGAAGAATCATGAACTAGCACCAGGCCAAAATTAATTTAATTAGGCAAGGAAATAAACTGACTTACACATTCCTTGCCAGGCATGGTGGGAGGCACCTTTGATCCTAGCACTCAGGAGGCAGAGGCCAGCTAAAACTGTGTAGTGAAAACTGTCTCAAGATTAAAAAATAAATAAATACAAAAAGGTGTTTGAGGTAAAGTTTCATATAGCCAGGACTGGCCTCAAACTCACTAAGCTGAGCATAACCTTGAACTTCCATCTTCCTGACTCTACCTCTGGATTTCTGAGATTACTGGGATCAGGATGTGAACTAAGTGGAGCCTCCTTGGCCAAAAGCAAGAATTTGTGGGGTGTCAAGATAGAAGAGTCCATTTCATTCTGTCTTTTCAGAGACACAAAACCAAGGTACTCTTAGCTATACCATTTAGGGTCTTTAGGCCAGTTAGCTAGAGACCTGTCCAAGAAGTCTGTTTTTAACTCTCACCAAAGAACTGAGGCCCCTCTAAATCCTATAGTTAGGAAGCAGAAAGTTTTTTGGGAAGATAAGTCTTTTTTATTGGCAAACCCAGAACATTTGGGGTAGTAGGGAGAGATGGTCACATTTAGTGACATTTTATGACCTGTAATGTGTGATTGCTGATCCTTTCAATTTTTTTTTTGTTTTTTTAAAAAATTAAAAAATAAATGTGTATGAGTGCTTTGTGTACACGTATGCCTTGTGTGTGCCTGGTGGCTGCAAAGGCTAGAAGATCATCTGGAATTGGAGTAGTGGACAGTGGTAAACTTCTCTGTGGGCACTGGAAATTGAACCTGGGTTCTCTGGAAGAGCAGCCTCTTAACAGCTGAGCCATCTCTCCAGCCCTCAGTTTTGTATTTTTATGCAAAGGAATTGTGATAAGAAAACACATTCGGGCTGGAGACATGGCTCAGAGGTTAAGAGCACTGGCTTTTCTTCCAAAGGTCCTGAGTTCAATTCCCAGCAACCATATGGTGGCTCACAGCCATCTATAGTGAGATCTGGTGCCCTCTTCTGGTGTACAGAGGCATACATGCAGACAGAACACTGTATACATAATAAAATAAATAAATAAATCTTAAAAGAAAAAAAAAAAAGAAAATGTAAAAAAAGAAAACACCTTCATACACATCAGCCTCATTTACTCAGTTTTTGGAGTCTAGTACTTAAAAAGATAAATAGGAAGAAGCCACTCCTCATTTTCAACTGAAATAAGCTATCGAGTCTAATCAAGAACGGCTAACATTATTCATTTTCTTCTGTGAACATCTTACTTAAATGCTCGATTAAAGCCACTAGTGCAGGGTTCCCGCCACAGGCCTCAATTTGTTTGTAGGCTTTAGCTTCAAGCTCTCTGAGAGTATGTCGGGTATATTCAAAAGAACCTACGTCCTCCAGGTACTGCACACAGTACTTTTTAATGTCTATATTTTCTGTTCTCTGGCGCAGGATGTTTTGTACCTGGGTGCTTTCTGGCCTTGACCAAATGGCATGAATAGTGGGGAATGAGAACTTTCCTTCTGTCAGGTCTTCACAGAAACTTTTGTTTTCACTGTATTCTTTGGAATGTAGATTAGCATAATCATCTCTAATCTGGAAAAAGAGCCCAAGTGTGTCGAGCAGGGGCTTTAGATCTTCTTTGTAATCAGAGAACAGCTGCATGAGACCTACTGCTAATCCAAACAATCCACCTGTCTTCTGCAACACCATGGCTTTATATTCTTCCTCAGTGGGACAAGTGTAGGTGTCCCTCCAGTAAATATCTAGGCCTTGTCCCCTATGGAGTTCCAAAAGCTGGCGTGTAAAAAGCTTCACTGCATCTGGATGATCAAGTGTTAAGACTTTCTCTAGGCCAAGGAAATAGACATAATTGGCAGAGTTAATGACGGATGGGATTCCATAGATGCTGTGTGCTACTGGAAAGCCACGTCGGAGCTTTGAACTGTCTTCAATATCATCTATGAGTAAGCTGGCATTATGCAACATTTCAGTCACTTCAATGATAATCTAGAGAAAAGCAACCAAAGAGAAAGAAAATTCCAGTAAGACATACACACACACAAAGGGGTACCAACAAAAACATACAAACAGACATACAAACAAAGACAAACAAATATTGTGTATGAGTCGGTGTGGGATATGTGCATGTCAGTGAAGGTGCCTGTGGAGGTCAGAGACATCAGATCCCCGAGGCTGTAACAGTTACATGCACCTTGTGGCACTTGGTGTGGGTTCTGGGAATTGAATTTAGGTCTTCTGCAAAAGCAGTACATGCTCTTAATTAACATCAGAGCCATCTCTCCTGTCTAGATTTGTTGTTGTTGTTGAGACATAGTCTACCTGTGTGGCCAGTTCCTAAGTGCTGGGATTCCACATGTACACCACCATGCTTGGCCAAAACAATTTGTACTTGATGATAGTACCAAGTATCAGTATCTTAAGATTTTACAACTAACAGATATTTAACAATCTTGATATATAAGATTGCAGAAGCATTAACAGAAGAAGGATCTTGGAGTATTTTTATGGGACACCTACTAATTCTTTGGTGATTAAATGTGGAAGAAGAATGAGATCAGAATTGCCTAAGGGTTGGGGATATGGCTCAGTGGCAGAACACCCAGCCAGCATGCTTAAAGCCCAGGATGTGATCCCCGCTGGAACAGAACAGAGAAGCAATCAGACTGCCTAGATACCTGTAGTTTGTCTTCTGGAACTTTCAGCCAGTGATTAAATGCCTGTGAAAGTTTGGTTCTCACCTGTTTACCTGCAATTAAAACACAGAATACCACAAAAACATTATTTTACTTAAGAAATGATTTTTAAAAACACTTACTTAATTGTGTGAGTGTGCGCACGCCACAGTGCACTTGTGCAGGTCAGAAGACAACTTCCAGGAGTACATCCTGATGATGGAGTCAGATCTCTGGTTTGGTGTCAAGCTAAGCCAGCTCACTGGCTTCTAAAACGTGATTATAAGAAAAACTGAAAAACCTGCTTCAAAACTGGTCACACTGTGATCACTGTGCACATACTTCCCATCCCTACCACACATATACACACAATTAAAAACAAAAACCAAAGCTTTCTAAAATGAGGACCCACAAGAAAGTCTAAACACTCCAGTGGGTTTTAGTTTTAACCTGTATCATTGAATTGGGGGTAGAAGGGGCATTTTTAAAGAAATATACTTTAATCTCTTTATTTTCTGTTCAGGGACAATGAGTACTATCTGTCATAAAAAAAACTTTAAGTATTTTGCCAATGAATTTCCTCACAAAATTACCTGTCATTATGCCAGGTGGTGGTGGTGCAAGCCTTTAATTCCAGCAATTGGGTGGCGGAGGCAGGCAGATCTCTGGGAGTTCAAGGCCAGCCTGGACAACAAAGTAAGTTCTAGGACAGCTAGAACTACACAGGGCAACCCTGTCACTGAAAAAAATACAAATAAAAAAAAATCTTTAAATTATTCCTTTAAATTAAGGTTTTAGAGACCAGGACAACTTCATTTTATACATCCTAAGTTTAAACAAGGACCACTAGTCTTTGTGTTGACCAGGGCCACTAGTTTTTCAGTAGCATTTTCTCTTTCACATGGAAACCTTGAGAAAGGTCTTTAGGTGGTAGTTGGCAGTAGAAGTTAAATTAAAAACATAAAGCAGTGGTAGTTAAAAATCACAAGCAGTTCATTTAGTAAAAACATCGTATGAGCTTCTAATCCTGTGAATTCAGAACAGGCCTCAAGAAAATAGTTATACAAAAGTTAAGTTTCTGAGGCCGGAGAGATGGCTCAGTGGTGAAGAGCACTGGCCGCTCGCCTACAAGTTTCAGGTTTGATTCTCAGCACACACACAGTTCTGGTGGCTCAAAACTGTAACTCTGCTCCTACGAGAACTAACCCCCTCTATGGGCCTCCTCAGGAATTAGGCATACACACACACATACACATGTACGCACAGAGCCAAAACCTCCATATACATAGAACTTAAAAAGGGAAAAAAAAAGTTGGGTTTCGTCTGGGTGTAGTGGCTACACACTTTTAATCCCAGCATTTGGAAGACAGGAGGAGATGGATCTCTGTGAGTTCAAGGTCAGCAAGATTCTGACTCAAGGGAAAAAAAAAAAGTTTAGTTGTTAAGTTTCAGGGGTAAAATGCTTAGAGCCAAGCGTAATGACTTGAATTTCCATCCCCAGGATCCTCTGAGCACCACATACATTCCCACTAAATAAATTAATAAAAGAAAAAAAAAAGAGTTGGGCTGGACAGATGGCTCAGGGATTAAGAATGAGTTAAGAGTTAAAGTCCTATAGAAGACCTGGGCTTGGTTCCTAGCACCCACACCATGTGGCTCCTAACTGGCTGTGATTCTAACTCCGGAGGATCTAACACTCTCTTCTGACCACAGGCACCTGTACTCGTGTACACACCCTCCTGTGTACACACCCTTCCACAGACACATAGTTAAAGAAAGGAAATAAAAGAAAGGAATAAGTTTTTAGGATTGACCAGAGCACACCTGTAATTCCAGCAGAGGCAGGAGGTTCACCACAAATTCCAGGCCAGCCTGAGCTACACATTTGAGTTCTCGGCTAGCCCAGGCCTGAATTAATGAGACCCTGTCTCAATAAAACAGAAACATTTCATTATATAGTTATTTGAATAATTCCTCTTATAATGTTATCACTTCAAATAGAAAGGTCTCAAGAACCATTTAAGTTTAATCTTTCCTGTTGCTAACATTTAAATGACCACTACTCGAAAACTATGCTATATGAATAATAACTGAACTGTTTGTTACCTGGTAATTGGAGTAAGTACCTATAGGGTTCTAGAAGAATTCTTTCAGCTTTCTCTTGAGTCTTCTCCATGTTTTATAAATTTCAAAGTTGACCTGTTAAAAAGAGAAATATAAAAATGATCTCATGAACCAAATTATCCTTAAGTGTTAGCTTGCAAAGGAATTTTTATCAAGGTGTTTTTAGAATGTCAAACTTTAAATTTTATTTATATAGCAAAACATTACATGTATAAAACCTTGAAAACATTATGTAAAGCAAAAGGAGCCAGCCACAAAAGAACAGGCTGTATGATCCTATTTATAGGAAATGTTCTGAATCTGGCGATCTACACAGATGGGAAAGCAGGTTAGTGATTTTTGGCTCAGAAAAAACAAGGACCAAGTGCCACTAATGAATAATGAAGGTGTCCCATGTGTGTGCATGTATAGGATCAAAACGTTATTAGGATGTGGTGATGGCTGCATGCTGCAAATAGATTAAAAGCTATTAAATTGCAATCAAACTGTAATAAGTTGTGGAAGAAGGTCTTACATTGTAGCCCAGCTGGCCTCAAACTGTGATCATCTTGCCACAGGGTTTTCGGTGCTGAAGTTACAAACAGGCACCATTGTAAGTGAAGAGCTTTGTCCTAACATGGAAGGCCTGACTATGGTGCCCAAGATGGCCTTAAAATTATGGGTTTAAGCACTAAACCCACCTTGAACTATATATGCACTTTGGATGGGTGGCATATAAATTATACCTCAAATTTCTTCATTCCACTGATCACACTGATAAGACTGTTCAGTTGATTTTTAAGTAGTTTCCTTAGATAGCTTACAGTAAGCTTTCCTAGTTAATCATAAAGAAAAAATTTTGACATCAAATAAATGCCAAAATAAATTCACAAAACCATACACTTCTAGGTTATTATTATTATTATTATTTTTAAATAGTTTTTTTCGAGACATGGTTTCTCTGTTAGTCTTGGCTATCCTGGACTTGCTTTGTAGACCGGGCTGGCTTCAAACTCACCAAGATCCTCCTGCCTCTGCCTCCCTGAGTGCTGGGATTATAGGTGTGCACCACCACACCTGGCTAATAATGTCTTTTTCTTCCTCTTCTTTTTAATCTTATTTACTGCATTGACATTTTGCCTGGATGAATGTCTGTGTAAGGGTGTCAGATTTTGGGATTACACACACTTGTGAGCTGCCGTGTGAGTGGTGGGAATTGAACCCAGGTCCTCTGGAAGAGCAGTTAGTGCTCCTAACCATTGAGCCATCGCTCCAGCCTCAGACATTTCTATAATGATTACAAATTAAGATAGGTGTGCTTTGTAATTTGTGTAGAACATTTTTCTCAAATCAATAAATTTCAGAGATTGTTTTTAAGATGCATACTAACTTGAATGCAATTATTTAATTAGTGCTTCATTATTTTGAATTTTGCATTTACTTCAATACTTCCTAGAATATAAACTGTGGCATGTAAGTATGTCTTTTTTGAAACAAGATATATGTTGCCTCAGCTAGCCTTGAACTCCTGATTCTTCTGCCTCTACTCCCAACTACCAGGACTACAGAGCATGCCACCTTGCCCTGCTTCAACCATGGGCTTTGCAGGACCCTCCTTTACTGTTTTTGTTTCTCTTCTGTGTCTTTGCTTGTATCCACTTTTCTCCTTAGAGGCCCCATTTTTCTAGTAACTATGACACTTGTGGCAAGCTTTAGGTGTTATGAGTTGTATTTTCTTTGGGGATCATTGCTAGGATCTTTAGGATCACAAACCCTCTTCTAATAACCTTTCATGGATTCATAGTGTATATATAAATATAAAACCAAGTAAGATATGATTACATAATAGTATTTCATGGTTAGTGCCGGTCAAAGAGCTGCATGGCACAGGTTTTAGAATTGGAACACACCTATGATGGTTAGCGTTACCAACTTTACAGGCTCCAGAACAGGAAATCAGTTCTCTTCCATCATACGAATCCCATGGACTGAACAACTCAGGTTGTCAGACTTGATGGTTAAACCCTTACCCAGAGCCATTTGCTGACTCTATACACAAAGTTGAGGGAGAGACAGAGAGACACAGAGAGAGAAATAGAGAGAGAGAGAATGCAGAGCTGAAAGCTATCCTGACCTCCACACAAGCATTGTGGCATGTTGGTGCTCACACACATACACAACAAATACCTGCAATATAAAATGTTTATGTGTACATGCATTCACGTGTGTGATACATGAATGCATAGAGGCTATATAACAACTTGGGTCTTCCTCAATCATTTTTTTTAATATAATTTATTTATTGCAATTTATTCACTTTGTATCCCAACTGTAGCCCCCACTCTCGTCTTCTTCCCATTCTGCCCTCCTTCCCTCATCTCTTTTCATTTCCCTTCCCCAGTCCACTGACAGGGGAGGACCTCCTCCCCTACCATCTGACCCTAGCCTATCAGGTCCCATCAGGGCTGTCTTTCATGGTCTTTCTCTGTGGCCTGGTCAGGCTGCTCCCCCCTCAAAAAGTGATCAAAAAGTGTGTAGTCCAGGCTGGCCTCGAACTTGTGGTCCTCCTGCAGCAAATCCTACTCATGTGTGCTACCACAACTAGCCCTCATTTTTTTTTTTTTTTACCTTATATTTGAGACAGGATCCACTGCTGAACCCAGGCCTTGACAATTTAGCTAGACTGGCTGGCCAACAAATTCCTGGAATATGCTTGTTTTGGTCCAGTCTAGTGTTGAGGTTAATAATGGGGGTGGGGTGTGGAACTTGGCTTTTCCATGGGGAAATTGGCTCCTTATGCTTCATAGATGTTTTGCTGACTGAGCCATCTCTCCTGTACCCTCAGTTGGTAGCTCTTTATTGAAGACAGATAGTAAATGGAAATCAAGGAATGAAAGTGCTGTCTTTATTGTTGTTCAGGTTGCTTTTTAGGATTGAACACACACACACACACACACACACACACACACACACACACACACTTTTTTAAAATTTGAAGCAGGATTTTCCAATGCAGTTCAGACTGGCTTAGAATGAACAATCTTTCTTAGCCTCCTAGTGCCAGGATTACATGTATACCACCATGGCCAGTGAAAAGCATACTTAAAAAAAAAAAAAAAAGTATTCATTCCTTTAATTTTGTGTGTGTGGTTGTTTTAGTTACTGCTTTACTGCTGTAAAGAAACACTATGAACAGTTGGGTATGGTGGCGCATGCCTTTACTCTCTGTACTTGAGAAACAGAGGCAGAAGGAGAGGCAGAGGCAGGGGAATCTCTGCGGGTTTGAAGCTAGTGAGGTCTGCACAGTGAGTTCTAAGACAGTCAGGGATATGTCTAGAGACCCTGTCTCAAAAAAACAAACAAAATCACCAACAAAACCACCACCACCACGTCACGATGTATGACTAAGGCAATTTATAAAAGCAAACATTTAATTGGAGGCTTGCTTAGAGTTTCAGATGGTGAGTCCGTGACCATCATCATGGTTGGAAGCGAGCAGGCAGGCACACCTGGCATGAGAGCAGTAGCTCAGAGCTTAACATCTTATTCCTAAGCCTGGGGCAGAGAGCTAGCCAAGAATGGCAGGAGCCTTTGAAACCTCAAAGCCTGCCCCCAGCACACCTCCTCCAATAAGCCCACACCTCCTGATCCTTCCCCAAACAGTTCTACCAACTACCGGCAAGCATTCAAATATGAGCCTTTGGGGGGGCATTCTCATTCAAACCATCACAGTGGGGTATGTGGAACCTTGAGAATGACATTGGTTATTTTCTTTAATTTCTTCCTAGCTTATTTTTTGAAATAGGGCCTTTCACTGAACCCAGAGTTTGCTCGTTTTGCTGGCTAGTAAGCCTCAGGGATCCTCCAGTCTTTGTTTCCCCATTGCTGGGATTACAGGTGTGTACAATCATATCTAGCTATGTATGGTAGGGATGAACTTGGGTCCTCATGACTTCGCAGCAAGCACTTTACCTATTGGGCCATTTTTCCAGCTTAAAGAGTCTAATTTTTGGTAGTTAATTTTTTAATAATATATGCCAAATGTACATTAAAAACAAATCAGCAAACCACCAAAATAAACAGTTCAGCAATACAAATTCAGAGAGAGACACCCTAAGTAGACAATTTCTAGCCAAATGTGGTAGTATATGTCTGTAATACCACAGTGGAAGTGGGGAGAAGGATCAGGAGTTCAGGGCCAGCTTGGGCTACATGACTTGTCTCAATCCCTCACTTCCGAAGGGAAAGTTCTACATTAGCCTGGACCGGCAGTTAATATTAAGTACATAAGGAAAAGAACGTTCATAAAAATACTTTGAAATATTTCAAATACCAACTTAGTAACATTTTTTTTCTTCCCTGAGACAGGGATTTGCTATGTATTCTATTTAGATTGGCCTGAAAAAAAAAAAAAAAAAAAGATTGGCCTGGAACTCCCTATGGAGTCTGGGCTGTCTTGGACTCTTCATCTCCCTGCTTTGGCCTCTGGAGGGGTAGGATTACAGTTAATAATGCTGGACATGCTACTCTGTTCTTAGAGGTTAGATAAAGAAGATGCAAAGAAGGAAGGAGACAATGTTAGCAACAGCTCATTTTGGGAAGAGGATTAAAAGTACGATAAAAAATAACTGTTCTTTTTCTTTTCATTTTGGGTGAAGTCCAAAGGCTTGCACTTGCTCATGATTCTCTATAAAGCTAAGTCCTGGAGTCTCCAAAGCGCCTTTTATACAGTCTTCTTTTAAAACCAGTGAACAGCCATCGAAGTCAATTAGGGTGGCAGCAAGAAGCAGGCTGCTATAAAATGTTAACTAATATTAAAAAAATAAAAATTTAATTAAAAAAAAAAGAAGCAGGCTGCTATCTTGTCTGCATCCTGGAAAATATATTTAACCTAACTTAAAATAATAAGGTCACCTTTCAAAAATTTGCCTCTGGGTTAATAGCAGGTGACTTTTGCACAGAAATTAAGAGTCCTTTAAATTCTGAAGTTTTAAAAACTTTAATATTTTTCTACTAGTGATGAATTAAACATATTTCCTTTGCTCACTCATATTTTAACAATTCTGATGCACTCAATGTTCTTTTCCCAGAAAATATTTACATTTAGTATTCTCAGTGTTGGGGAAAAATGGGAACTTCAATGTGTGCAACTACTGAGAGTCAATCTGTTATGTACATTTTCTTAAGAGTGTAAAGAAGTTTAAGAGTTCTATATACTCTTGAAAAAAATTTTTTTTAACTCAGGACTGTCAATTATCAGAGTTAGAATTTTCAGCTTTTCATGCACTAGACTTGAATGTAGAAATACTATGAACTCGGTTAATTTCATGCGGAATCACTACAGAATACCTCAGTGTGAGTCTGATCCCGTTTTCCCACTTTCAAAACTGAGAAACTGTTAGAAGTTTGTTCAAAGAGTAGATTAGTGAATATTTATGCAAAAGGGTTATTTATTGCAGCAGCTTGATTGTCCTCTATTTTCTTTTTCCTGACACAGGGTTTGTGTGGCCCAGGCTAGCCTGGAACTCATTCTATAAACGGGGCTGGCCTTATGATTTGTCAGCACCACAACGCTAGGCTTAGCAGAACGCTAAGCTCCTCCTCTTCTTTTGGGTGAGTTATCATTTTAGCAATTAAAGTTGGGAATCCAACATATCCTATCATTCACTGGGCCGTTGGACCAGATTAAAACTTTTGATTTTTATTTTTTTTCTTCTGGAGACAGGGTCGTCTGTGTAGTCTAGGCTGTCTTACAACTACAAGTAATCTTCCTGCTTCTGTTTCCAGAGTGCTGCATCAAAATTCCGTCATCAGCCTTCCTCACTCACCTCTCTGGGCCTCAGTTCTTCGTACTTGAAATGTGTCTTCAACACATTCTCTCTGAGCTGTCTTTTCTTTTAGGCTCTTCCCTTAGTCTTCCTGCCGGCTTCTTGAGCCAAGCCCTCTCGTCACTCCCTCAGGAAAGCATTATCTACATCTCCCTAAGCCAAAGCTCTAATTCACTTCTTCCTATCACTCTTCACTTTGTCTGACCAGACTTGGGTTCAGGAAGTTGCACAAGGTCCATACCGTCTTTCCGCATGAGGACTGAATGAACGCTTCTCCTAACACTCGCGAGGATGAAATCAGCACATCAACACGCATACAAATATTGAAGTTTCATGCAAAATATTTCTCTTTTTTTTTTTTTTTTTTTAATAGGCAGGCTCTGGATTGAGCTGAACAGATACAGGCCACCGAGGAGAGGAGCGCAGTTGTGGTGCGCACAGCAAGAACCTTTCACGAATGACGGCTCTGAGAGAAAAAGGGCTCCAAGCGGCGTTGGTGTAAAAAGCTCGCAGGCGGGCTTCCTCCCTGCACTGCAACGGTGGCCCTCGGCTTCCCCCGCGTCCCAGCACCCGGCCGCCAGTCACCCCGAGCCGGTGAGCATCCGGGTCCTCTCCCACCTTTCTTCTTCCTCCTCAGTACCGCCCCCTCCCCCGCTCCCCATCCGGGTTCCCCCCTGCCGCCGCTCCGCTGCTCACGGTTCCACGATGATCTCAGCCTTCCAGCCGCCGCTCCAAGCCTAGCAGTACCGACATCAACTTCTCACTTTGTAGTTCGGACCGCGACTCTTCCCGAAGCCTCCTTGGGGCCCTCCCCCTACTTCACTACAGAAATCTCCGCCCTCCTCGGCGGCCAGCGACGCCGCATTACTCGGTGCAAGAAAATACGCCATCCCTGTCACACTGCGCAGGCGTCGTATGCCACCGCCCCTCAGCCTTATGGCCGCGCCCCCTTTCCCTCCCCGCTCCCGTCGAACGCAGGCAAGGGGCATTTCGGACTTGGTAGTTCTAATGTCCAAGAGTTTTGCCTAGAGGCATGGGAGACAGGACTACAGTCCCCAGGAAGCATTGAGGCATAACTTTCTGTTTCCATAGAACTGGTGGGAAAATGGCGTCGTTGTTTGCATCGCTCAAACCAATAGAAACTTGGAAGAGGCGGGCCCCAAAGAATCCTGGCCAATCGTAGGTCATCTGGGAGCCATCCGGGGAAAGAGGTAGGGGAGGGGAAAAGAACCGAGGGGAGGGGAGAAGGGAAAGGGGGGCCGGGGTGGGGGGAAGCGATGTTTGCCCGTCAGTCGAGTCCGGAGTGAGGAGCTCGGGCGCCGGAGCGGAGGGAGAGTCTCGAGCCGCAGCTTGCCGCCGCGACGGCCACCGCCTGGACCTCTGCCCGGAGGGAGCTGCAGAAGGTCGGCCGCCACGGTCCACGGGAGGGCAGCGAGACCGGGGCCCGGAGCTCCGTCCGGGAGGGATTTTTCTTCGCCCCCCTCCCCCCGCGAGGGAGCCGGAGCGGCCGCCAAACAAAGGTACCAGTCGCCGCCACGGGAGGAGGAGGAGCCGGAGCCCGAGCCCCGAGCGCCGGCGGACCCGCAGCTTCTTCGCCATCTCCTCCCCGGGCCTGCTGGTGTTGGGGGGGAGGCGGAGCGGGGGACTCCGGCCGCAGGGCTCCCACCTCGTCTGCGCCGGGAGGTAGGGGCATTCTTTTCCGCGGGCGGCGGTGGGGGGGAAGCTTCGGGCCGGGCCGCGCAGCGGGGCAGATGGCCACGGGGGCCGAGCCGGCGCTTGCCGCGGGGGCCTCGGCCCCCGGGGACCCCCGCCCCCCGCGGTGCGGAGCCGGAGCCGCCCTTCCCGGGCCGCACCGTGGGCCCCGCGGCGGCCTCGGCCCGCCGTGCCGGGGTTGCTGTTTGTCCTCGGTGCCCGGCCCCGGCTCCCACTTGTGGGCCTCGGCCCGGGCGGGACGCGGACTGGCGCTGTGGGGTCGAGCCCGCCGCAGCCCGAGGGCCCCGGCCGCTTCCCCGAGGGCTCCGCGGCCCCCCGGGGGCTCCCGGGCATCGCGCTTCCCGTAGGCTTGGACGGCTGCAGCCGCGCTTCAGGCCGCGCGGGACCCCGGGCTTGTTGTGAGTTTTTCTGACAGAAATGGCGTCATCGTGGAGGACGGAGGAAAAAGTCCGTGGAGTCGCGACAATGGGGCGGCGGGCGGTGGGGGCGGTGGGGGCGCTGGGCTGGCGCGTGCCTGCTCGTGCTCCCGGCTCCCCTCGGGGCCGCCCCCGCCCCGACGGCGCGGGGAGGGTGCCGGTGGTGCTGACCGGGTGTCTTTGTTTCCCCTCCAGGTTCAGGTGAAGCTGGTGTCGCCGTGGGGACCGCGGCCCCGGAGTCACCATGAAGGTAAGGCGTCGCTCGGCCAGCCCGAGCGGCTCTCGGGTCCAGGAAGTATTAGGGGGCCGCGGCGGGCCTGCGAGTTTCGCAGGGGCAGGTGCGTGGGGCGGCTCGGTGCGGAGCTCTCCCCGGAGGCAGGGGGTCAGCCGGTGCGAGCATCCGCGGGGGGTGGCGAGGAGTTGTGGAGTCAGGGTCCATCTCACCAAAGCCGTGCGCTTCCCCGATGGAGCAGCGCCTTGTGCATGGAGCCTTAGGACCAACTGCGCGAGTCACAGCACCTTCCATCGTGAAACAGAAAGCCGGTCCAGTAACCCGAGTTTCCAAACAGTAGTGGGTCTGTTACACCGAGGAAAGAGATTTTGGTTTGCTTGTGTGAACCGGACCGTGGATTTTAAGCAGAGAGCAGAAATGTTCTGAAGGTGTTTAAAACAGTTTGGTGCTGTTTACCTCTGGAGATCCGATTCGGCTGGCCTGTTGCGCTTTGTATTTAGGACTTGGGGTTCTATGGCTCGTTTTGTCTCTGTGTTGATGTAGTGGCTGCTGGAGTTGTCATGTGCTTTGTTACGATATGTTGTGTGGAAAACGGATGGCCAGGTTCCTCCGAAGTAAACATGTTGACCACAGCATAGCTTCTAAGAAATGTCTTAAGAAGTAGTTTGTGTTTTGGTGGTGTTTTTTTGTTTTTTTTTGTTTTTTTTTTTTGTTTTTTTTTTTTCTATTTTAGGGAATTTGTAAAGCTTTTTTCTTTTTATCATACTGGTGTGAAAAGCTTTGGGTATCTTACTATCTAGATTTAACTCGCGGAACTTTGATATTAAAATTTTTTCTTTAAAATATTACAAATTCACATGTGTTTGAAAAGTGTAAGTGTGTGTTTACAGGATTGAAATGTCAATGTAAATGGCATCTATTTTTGACAGTTCTTTTGGATTTTTTTTTTCCTTTTTAAATTTATTTTGCTTCTCTCCAGAGGATTGCTTTTGTAAGATTTCATCCAGGTACAGTTTCAAAAGCTTCTGATTGTAGAAGAATACAAACACTGTTTCCACTCAAGTATTTGTCTATTGTACACACAGTTTAGACCATTTTTAAAGTTTTTTTTTTTTTTTTCTAGTTTTGGTTTCTGTAGATGGTTTGGTTTTATTTACTAAGTTCTTGTTTTTCATGTGAATGAAAACATAGCCAGTGGTATATGAGAGATGGAACCTTTTTAGTCATAGACGTATATAACCTGTGTCAAACAGTGAAAAGTGAGTTTATTAGGAAAAGGTGTTTTTAGGAAAAGCATGTATCTGCTTTGCTGTTGGATGAAAACTTAAGAAAAGTTTTAAGTTGACTGATAAATTTATAACCCATTTGGAAGCTGAATAAATATCTGGAATAAGTGTTGTACTATCTCACAGTTCCCATTGTAATGCCTGACACATTTTTGGTTCTCCATAAATGTTTGTCTGAAAGGGACGTACTAAGTTGAAGATGTAGATTTGTTTTTTTTTTTCTTAATTTTTTTCATTTCATGTTTAAAAAACTGTCTGTTTAAAAAAGAAAGAAAGAGAGAGAAGGCAGTGTGAGGGTGCATACCTGTTAATCCCAGCAGTTGAAGGAGGATCCGTAGTTCAAGGACAGCCTGGATTACACAGTGAGCTACAGGCTAGCCTGGCCTACATATTGAGTTGGAAGCCAGCCAAAGCTACGTGAAACTGTCTCCAACAAGCAGTCAAAACAACAATGAAATGAAGTATGCTGGAAACTTTAGCCTTAAAAGCTTCACGTTATTAGACAAATATAATTTTTTGTGTCTGTTACTACCTTTAAAAAAAAGGTGCTTGTTATTAGAAATGTTAAAAAAAGTTGTTAAAACAAATTTCCAACTTTATAAAGAACTTTGTTTTGATGGCTCAGTGGTTCCAGATAGCAATTGAGGTCCCAACACCTATGTTTTTCACTCCCAGTTTCAAGGGGTCTAACGCTCTTCTCACCTCCACACACATGCAACATTCAATTACGTAGTCACAGACACATATAAGTAAAAATAATAAATATAAATCTCAAAAAAAGAAGTTTCCCTTAGGTGTGATAAAACACACCTCTGATTGTAGTAATGGGGAGGCAGAGGCTACAGATCTTTGGGTTTGAGGCCAGACTGGGCCACATAGTGAGACTGTCAAAGAAACAAAATAAAGTGAAGAAAAGGTATTTAGTGTTGAGTACTTCAGGCCCAAATTTGTATGTGAAACATGTAGATTGTGTGCATGTGTGTGTGTGAATGACATTATTGAGCTAATAAGTGATTTTATGTTGTATGTAGAAACTTATCAGACAAATTCTACTTTGAAGCAAGCTTTTAAGTTTGAATTATTTGTCTTACTAATAATGACTCTAGGAATTTTATTGTGGCAGTATATTGAGGTACTGATCTTTTTGTTTTTGTCTTGAAATCATTAAATGTAGAACATTTTAAATCTTAGCTGGCTTTTAGAAGCAGTTTTCCTATGGTACAACCTTCAAAAATTAATTTACAGAAAGCCTGGTCATGATTAGTGTCTTCTCTGGAGATAATTTTTGCAGTCTGTTTGTGAGAACTGTGACTTGTCACATAAAAGCAGCCTGCTTTAAGATTGATGCTGCTGTTGCTGTGGATACTGCTGTTGAGTAGAGGTTGCTGGTGTCATGTTTTTTCCTTTTTCACAAGAATATTAACATTCATATGTGTGTGTACACTTGAATGAGGTCATTGGTCAACTTATGGAAGTTGTCCCGTTCCACCAAACAGGTCCTCAGGATTGGGCTCAGGTCGTAGGGCCCTATAGTAAGGGCCTTTACCTGCTGACCATCTCAATAGTCCTCATGTTTTTCATACTTGTGGTTGGTAGGCCTTTTTGCATCAATGGTGACACACTAGGAGATAGGTTTGGAAGTTCATAAATGCCTCTTGCAGTTAACTATGTCGGATTGATTCCTACTTTCCTTTCCTAACTTAGACCGTTTCTGCATTTTGTACTGTACGTGTTACCAATAGTCTTACAATGCTGTGGAGTTGTGGAGTGAAGTGGGCCAGGTGTCTTAGACATTAGAATGTTTAGGGAATGAGCGATTTAGATGGTGTTCTTTGAGTCTGGGCTTTTTCATATGTATTGTTGTCTCAGTGAGTACTGGCCTGGGCCATGCAAACCCACTGATTAGTTATAAGTGTACTTTTGTCAGTTCTGGGCATGCATAGATGCTTTTTCTCTTCCTCTTTTCCCTTTCTCTGCTTCCTCTTTCTGTCTTGGCATTTTTTCTTTTAAATAAACCATTTAAAGCTCCTTCCGTGTTTCAGCCAGTGTGGTGGAGTAGCTCCAGCAGTTGTCTTGCTCTCGCTGCAGTGGAAGACGCGGAAAACTAAAGCACTTTCTAGAGAATTTCTTCCACCCTAAGACTATGACAGGACATGGTGTGGAAGAACAGCTAAGTGAAAGAGCCATGGAAAGTTTTCTGCTGTGCTTGGCACTTATGCTGGATGTTAAAGATTTTGCCAGCCAAAGAAAGGGAATTCTTTCAGATATGAGGGAACCTTGACTGGGTGGGAAGGAACAAGATAGGTGGTACATCTGGAAAGGAGTTTGTTGGAGCTGGTGTGTTACCAGGTTGTCATCCCGCCTACTTTGTAGATTAGCAGGAGAATGGCAACTTCAGAGCTGCCTAGGTTACAGAGGAAGCTCAAGGATGGCTTGAGTAATTGAATGAGATCTTGCCTCAAAATTTAAAAAGTCTCATGTGTTTAGGTGAGACTAGAAGAGCAATGATAGAAGTCAGACTCCCTCCCTTCGAGCTACTGAAATTAAAACCAGGGTCTCATCCATGTGAGCAAGCACTTTACCACTGAGTTACAATGCTAGTGTGAAAATATCCCTCCCCCCAACACAGAATTTCTCTGTGTAGCGTTGGCTGTCCTGGACTTGCTTTGTAGACCATGCTGGCCTTCAACTCAGTGATGCGCCTGCCTCTGCTCCCCTGAGTGATGGGATTACAGGTGAGTGCCACTGTGCCTGGCTCTGAAGTGATATGTGAGGGATCTGAATTGGATCCCAGCACCATGTAAAGATCTGATTACAGGTAGTGTTCACCTGTAATCCCAGCACCTAGAGAGGGAGGACGGTACCTGGAGTTTGTGGGCTAGTCAGCCCAGGAAAATTGAATCGATGTGCTCCAGGTTTAGAGAGAGACCCTGTTTGAAAAACAACAACAGCAGCGTGGAGAACAGCTGGCAAGATGGGGCGTCAGGCAAAGGTACTTCCTGTCAAGACTGGCAACCTGAGTTTGATCCATGGAGCCCTTCTCACTTCCACATACTCATGTCCCTCTCCCAACCACACACAAAATAAATATCATAATTTTCCTTTTAATATAGAGAGTGATAGAAGAAGGCACCTGACAGCAACCTTTTTGGTCTGTGTGCATGTGCGCTCATAAGCATACACATGTGAACAGGTGCACATGTACAAGCTTAAAAATTAATTTTAAGGAAATTAAAGTGTGTGTGTTTGAGAAGATTGGAGGTCAGAAGACAGCTTGGTATAGTTCTCTCCTTTTTCCTCCACATTGGATCTGAGAATTAAAATCAGATTACCAGCCTTGGTACTTCAGTATTTCCATGTCTCATTTGGCCTTCACAAATGGCTGAATACATGGGACTGCCCAGCCTTGAAATTTCAGTCTCTAAAACTGCTAAGTTTACAGTTTTATATAGTAACTTTGTAAGTTACTTTACAAGTAACCTTCTAAGTCATCCATCCTACAGCCACGAAGTCTTCTAAGGGTCTTGAACAAAGTGAGGTGATATGGTACACATTTTCAATTCGGAATAGTAATTGATGTAAGGAGAAAAGACTACTGGAGGAAGAGTGGAAGTGGGCATTCAGCTTTTAGCTGGTACTTTGTGAGAGGGTGATGGAGAAGCCATAGTTGAAGATGGAGGTAATTGGATTAGAACTGTCTTCACTGCTGTTAGCATGGGTAGCTCCTGAGACACCGGCCCTCCACTTCACACTCGTTGTTTTGTGTAGTCAGGACATGGAGCTTCTCAGATTGAGTGTAACCAAGAAGGTATTCCCAACTTCTACTCTGCCTTTACACTGAGCAGGAGTATTGAGCTCAACAGATGGTTATTTTGAATTTTTTTTTTTTTAATTTTAAAAGTGAGGTACAATTCACAAACTATAAATTTACACCCCTTCTTTCTTTTTCAAGACAGGGTTTCTCTATGTAGCCTTGGCTGTCCTGGACTAGCTTTGTAGACCAAGCTGGCCTTGAACTCACAGTGATCACCTGCCCCAGCCTCCCTGAGTGTTGGGATTAAAATTTTGTAACATTAGCCAGGCAGCAGGGTGGCCCACGCCTTTAATCCCAACACTTAGCAGAGGTGGGCAGATTGTGGTGAGTTTGAGGTCATCCTGGTTTACAAAGCAAGTCCAGGACAGCCAAGGCTACACAGAGAAACCCTGTTTTGAAAACCAAAAAAAAAAAAAAGTAACATTTATTTTGTGTGTGTATACATACAAATGCGTTTCCTGATACAGAGCCTCAGATGTGACTATTCATGTGTTTATTTGAACATAACATAAATATAAATACATTAAAATTTTTATTTATTTATTTTTGTGTGTGGGCATGCACGCCATAGTTTGCATGTTGGAGGTCATAGGACAATTTGTGGGAATCCGTTTCTTTCCATTATGTAGGGTTCTAGGGATCAAATTCAGGTTTGGTAGCAAGTGCCTTTACCTGTTGAGGCATCCAGATGGCCTAGGCGAACATTTATTTTTCAGTCTCTTTGACTTCTAGGAGTAAACAACTTCATTTTCAGGGGGTGGGGGCTTGTGAAAACCTGTTGAGTACTGAGTATTCATCTTCCGGTGCTTATGTTGTGACAGGTGGCAGTTAAGATCCTGGACACTTAAAAAATGCACTCTGTATTTACTGAATGTCATTGCATGTTAGTCTCTGTTCTAGCTGTTTTAGAATGTATCAGTGAATCAAACAGGTGGAAGTTCTTGGATCTGTGAATTTCACATGTTAAGATATGTGTGTTATCAAAAGGAGTAAATATGCTGAATTATCTACTTTAAGGGATAGGTAGCATGGGAATGAGGAAAGAGCTGGGCTGGGTAAGGGGGAAGAATTTGGAGGCTGGGATGAGGTGTAAGAGTTGAAATAGTTGAGAAGAAATTTAGGCAGGTAGGTGAGCACTCGCTTATATTGCCATGCAGCTGGCTAAGCCTCAAAGCTCTAGAAGTCAGGGTAGTTGGTATGGAACAAGAGAGAAGGGCAGTGGGAAGGGACAGGGTGAAGGGATGTGGTTTGTGGGGAGCAGAGCAGGCCATCCTTGAACTCCAGAACTCTGGAGGTGTTCCCCCCCCTTTTTTTCTTTTTTTCAAGACAGGATTTCTCTGTGTAGCCTTGGTTGTCTTAGACTCACTTTGTAGATCAGGCTGGCCTCAAACTCACAGCAATCACCTGCCTCTGCCTCTGCCTCTGTGAGTGCTGGTATTGAAGGCGTGTGGCGCCATGTCCCACTCCCGGGAGGTGTTTGAAGACTGATTGTCACAGCTCTAGAAATAGAGAGCATTGCAGGTCTTATGGGAAGTGGTGCATTCTCACCGCAGAGCAATGAAGCTTTTGTTTTAAAGGGTCACTGAGAGAGGAGGATAGGAGCCACTGGAGATGAAGCTGTTTTAATAAAGGACAGTGGTCCTTTAAGATGATGGTGGCTGCTTAGTGTTTTCAAAGTACGATTTACGTTCTGTGCTGGCAAAAAATCTCATGTGTTTCTCTGTGAAATGTGGCTTGAAACAAAGCATAGACATGCTATATTTAATCACTTTTTAGTATAAAGTTAAAAACTTTTGATTTGTCCTGAATTTTTATGGCTCCGTTAATTACTCATTTTTCTTTTTCGTTTCTCATCCACCTCTGATCATCTCAGTATGTTAATATAGTACAATGGATAGCCACAGGTTGTCCTTTTACCGCTATTGTTGCTAGTGTTAGTGTTGTTATTATTACTACTAGCATTTCATTTTGGACAGGCTTTCAGCTTGTTATAGCTTAGGGTGTCCTAGACTCCTGCTTTGAACTTCCTCATGCTGGGATTATAGTCATGTGCCATGCCATCCATCTCTGCTGTGTTAACTATGTAGGACTAGATTTTGAACCACGGCCTTAACAATGACAGGCAAACAATTGATCTATTTTTAATTTACCAATTATCTATTTTTAATGATCAAAATTATATATAATTGAAGCTTTGAAAGAACCGTTTGTTCTTGTTTAATTTAATACTCTCTCAAAACTTGGCCCTGGTTTCCAGTCATTCCTACATTTAAAAGACCAGGTTCTTTGCATTTATCCTTGTTGACAAGGTTGGCTCAAGGAGACACCCATAGAATACATTTTATATATGAGGTGATTGTAGTTACAAATTTTCACAAAAGACATGTTCTTTTACCTTTTGGAGATGTCATCTGTCTGTCTGTCTGTCTCTATCTCTATCTCTCTACCTGTGAAAGAGGGTTTTACTATGGCTGGTGTGGATCTTAACTATGATTTTACTGTGGCCTTGGCTGGTGTGGAACTTACTATGCTGTAGATCTGGCTGGTCTTGAATTCATAAAGATGAGTTTGCCTGACTGCCTCTCAAGTGCTGAGATTAAATGTAAGTATACCACTATAACTCCAGCTTGTTTATTTGCTTGTTTTATTGTTTTTAAATTTATGTGTTTACTGGAGGCAGAGGCGGGTGGATCTCTGTTTGAGGCCCGCCTGCACTAAAAAATTAGTTCTAGGACAGCCAACGTGATTACAGGGAAACTCTGTCTTGAAAAAACAAACAAAAAAGTGTGTGTGTGTGTGTGTGTGTGTGTGTGTGTGTGTGTGTGTGTGTATGTGTATGTGTGTGTATGTATGTATGTATGTATGAGTGTTTGCTTGCATGTATGTAGTACCTGCAGAGGTCCGAAAAGGGTCTCAGAGTTCTAGTCATAGGTGGTTGTGAGTTGCCACACGGGTGCTGGGAACTGGACCTAGTTCTTTTCTGCAAGAGCAGCAAGTGCTGCTGAATCAGATCTCAGGCTCTCTTGGCGATTTTCTTGCTTATGGCAATTGTTACTTTGTGGGGATATAATCAAATGCAGACACATTAGCATGGCTGTAGGTGTGGTTTCAGATGCTGCTGTTACTGGTGTTTTTTTTTTTTTTTTTTTGTTGACAGCCTTTTTAGGGGGGAGGTAGAGTTTTAAGATAGGGTTTCTCTGTGTAGCCCTGGCTTGTCAGGAACTTGCTCTGTAGCCATGCTAGCCTTAAACTCACAAGAGATCTACCTGCCTCTACCTCCCAAGTGCTGGCGTGTTCTACTACCATCACCCGGCTGATGGCCTTTCATCTAGCCAGAACTACTGACATGATCTTAACTTTCATTGGAATACTCATTTTTGTAGTAGTTATCTAGATCTCCGGCAAAAAGCAGTAGTTTTTAAGACAGCCTGATTTAACCCAGACTGGTTTAAGACTAGCTGTGTAGCCAAGGATGGCCTTGACTTCTGATTTTCCTGCTGTTCCACCTCCCAAGTCCTGGGTTACAGTTATGTGCTACTATACCTGGCAACAACAAATTACTGAAGAGGACTCATTCTGTCTTCTTTCTGATATCACAGAACAGAATGGCAATTCTCTGGACAGCTGTAATTCCACTAGAAGTATGTGCTACTATTCTAGTATGCTCTGAAAGATGACATCTACATTGAACAATAGAAACCATAATCTCATTCAACCATTCATTCTTTCATTCAACCATTCATTCATTCATTCATTCATTCATTCATTCATTCATTTTTGTTGTTGTTTTGGTGCCTCTCCCCTTCCCCTGCCCCCATACAGTCTCGTTATTTAGCTCTGGCTGGCCTGAAACCTGATGTGTGGACCAGGCTGACTTCACAGGGCCACCTGTCTCTGCCTCACAAGTGCTGGAATTAAAGGTGTGTACCACCACTCATATCTTTTGTTCTTTTAATAGTTAAATGATCATAGAGTACAGACAATGTAGATTTTTGTAAAGTATACAGTTTTGTCATAACTTGAATTTTATTATCAAAGTGTGAAGTATCAGTTTCAGCTTGTAACTTGAATGAGACGAAGGAAAATATTAATGATAATAGGTCAGTACTGCCTTTTGTTTTAGGCTCCTTTAAATCTAATGGACACTGAACAAAACATAAACTTGAGTTAGCTTTTGTTCCCAGATTGAAATACTTTCATATAAATGATTTATATCAAAATGAGAGAGTATCTGTCACCTTTTAAACAAGTAAGCAGTACAGTCAGTCCACTTGATATTATTAATCGTTATAGTTAATTTAAAGAGTTACTAAATCAATTTATTTTAAGTGGAAATGACTGTTTTTTTCTCTTTTAAGTGGAAATGATATTCTATTTTCTATGCAAATAGTATGCTTTTAAGAAATCTGATAATTTTAATTTCTACAGTTGGAGATAGCACTCAGATTTGGGGAAAGTAGGATGAAGAGTTTATGAAGGTTGATAAGCAATTTAGTAGAATCAAAACAAGATAAATAAAATGAAAATGAGTAAAGGCTGGTCTGCATAGACCAAAGAAACCTTATTTCATAAGCTCAGTCTGCTATGCTGAGGATTATATTTTCTTTTTTAAAATATTTTCTAATGTATTATAGAAACAGAAGGTGTAATAAAAGGTGCAAAAGGAGAATGTACATAATAATGATTGTCCCATGCATGGTAGAAGACAAGTGGCGTGAGCTTTTAGCTGGCGAAATAAACACCACTGTTTTTCCTTGGTTACTTAACTCTGGGTGGAGTCCAAGCAGTCTTTATTTGGGGCTTTTGCTTATACTTAGGAAGTAAGTCTGTAAAGCTCTCCTTTCCTCAGACTTACACAGAATTTCATATTGTCATGTGCTTTCCAGAGGAGAGTAGCCATAGCTTTTATCAGGTTTGTGCTAGAACCTACAGGACAGTTAGGCGTAGCTGTGTCTGTTAGCTGATCTGCTCATGTGTTCAGAAGATTGTGCATTATTCTCTCACCATTAAAGATGCAGACAACCAAATGTCAGTACTACTGTTGTAGTTGTATTTTGTTCAGATCATTGTCAGTCACAAATGGTTTTATGCTGTTGTTACTGTGTGTGTGTGTGTGTGTGTGTGTGTGTGTGTGTGTGTGTGTATACATGTGTATAGGGTGCCTGCAAAGTTGGTGTTGGATCTCCTGGAGCTGGAGTGAACAGTTGATTGTGAGCTTCATGACGTGGCCTGATATGGGTGGTGGGGATGAAACTGCAGTCTTCTGTAAGAGCAGCAAATGCATTTAACTTTGATCATTTCTCCAGCTCATATTTACTCTTAGAATTCCCCCAAATCTGTTTTTTACAAGTTAAATTTAGATAAAATTAATCTTGGGCTTCATGGGAATATTTTATAAAGTGATTAAAAATTTTTATTTTATATATAAGAATATTTTGCATACAGGCATGCTTGTGTGTCACATACATACCTGGTGCCCTAGGAGGCCAGAAGAGGCTGTTGGATTACCTAGAACTAGAGTTACAGATGGTTGTGAGCTATTATGTGAATGCTAGATCTTCTATAGAAGCAGTGCTATTGACTACTGAATCATTGCTCTAGCCCCTATAAACTACTTTTAAAAGCCACTGGAAGTTTTCAAGTATAATTTTGAAGCATTTACATTGCCTACAAGTTAATGTATATTTGCTCTCATACTTGGCACAGTCATTTGTTTACCTTAATTAGTTTATCACAGAATACCACCTATGATTGCATGTTGATTCAGGATATAGTTGGAGAGATCAGAATGTAACAAGACATTACCTTGGGGTTTGAGACAGTTTCTCTGTGTAACCTTAGCTGTCCTGGACTTGCTTTGTAGACTAGGCTGGCCTCGAAACTCACAAAGATTTGCCTGCCTCTGCCTTCCTGAGTGCTGGGTTAAAGGTGTGTGCCACCATGCCTGACTCAAGATAAATTTTAAGTTCATATTTTGGGGTAAAATCACTGCTGAACAAAGTGAACTAAATGAAAAATTAATTAAAAATACTTAGTGAAGTAGCAAGAGACTAGCACACATGGTGGGTCTTCTGTTCTGCTAGGAGCATGAACTGTTTTATAAGTTGGTGCAGTGAAGAGTTAATAGGATATTTTTTGGGGGGGGTTGAATTGTAACTTGTATTTACCATGTTGTATGCAGCTTCTGAAAAGGGTAGCATCCACATGTGAAATTAGTTATAATACTCATACTAAGGTCTTATTGGGGGTGACTAAATTTATTAAATTTAATAAAAATAGTTATTACATAGCTACTATTACTATCTTCAAAATATTGGCAATCACACTTTTACTTACATATCTGTGTGTGCACACATGCTGTAATGTTTGTGTGGAGATCTGAGGATATGTTATTTGGTTCTCTCCTTCCACTGCTTGGGTCCCATCGATCAAATTCAGGTCCTCAGGCATGATGACAAGTGCCTTTATCAGCTGAGCATCTCACCAGCCTAGTTACACCAGCCTAGAGAAGAATATTCAGATTTTTAGGAATTTAAATTCATTTTCAGGGTTATGTAGTGACTCTAGTTTTGCTGTTATTATTGACCAAAATTCATTTTGATGTCAATTTTATGGTTAAAAGTTAAAACCTTGTTTGTGGTTTTATGATTTAAATTCTACAAGACAGCTCAGTGGTGGAAGGTAAAAACTAGATTTCTTTATTCTGAGGACTGTGCTCTAATCCGCCTACCCCACCATGAACCAGGGTTTTACTCTAGCCCAGGCTGTCCTGGAACTGGGTGGCCCAAGTTAGGAGAAAGACATATATTTACTGGGAAGAGGGGAATAGTTTTTCTTGCCTCAACAAACTTTCTAGTTGGTTAGTTTGTCAGGTCCTCTAGAAGAGCAGCCCGTGCTCTTAACCTCTGAGCCATCTTTCCAGCCCATTCTTGGGATCTTTAGCGTAGTATTCTTGAAAGGTTAATTTTTGTCAGACTAGTGTAGACAGTGAGCCCAGCAGATAGATGCTTAAGTCAGGGTATATGGTTTAAAGGGGTTCTTTAACACCATGGTTCTGTAATGTTCTTAGTGGCACATTGTACGTTGCATGTTCTGTAGTCATTAGTTATTGCTTAGATCATCCCTTTGAGGCAGGTCAGCAGCATTTTTCTGTTTTTATGGTTGAAGAAGCAGATGCAGAGATGCTGAGTGATGTGCCCACAGGCACACATTAAACTGATCTTAGAGCTTCACTCAGTTAGCACCCTGAGCCCTGCTGCCTAACTATTATAAGTCAGTCGTTTAATTGCTGCCATTTAGTGATCTTTCGATAGCTTTATTGAGTAGTGAATGTAGTTGAGAACCCTTTGCCTACTTTTTGGGAAGCAAATTTTGAATCTAGAGTTTATTTACATGGTAGTATTAAGCATTTTAAAATAAATGTACCCTGTTCTCTTAAAAATTAGAAGTCATTTGAAATATATTAAAATGAACTACAGTAAATTTAATTCTGGGAACACTTTTTCTAGCTTCAAAGTTGGTTTCGTAAAAGAGAAGAAAACAAGGCTTTAAGGAGCTTGAGGGGCAGAAGAGATGACTCAGTGGTTAAGAGCCCTTCCTGGGTTTTCAGAGTTTGGTTTATTTACCTTTGCTCTGGGCACTGAGTGTGATAGTGTATGCCTTTGATCCCAGCACTCAGGGAGGCCAGCTTGGTCTACAAAGTGAGTCCAGGACAGCCAAGACTACACAGAGGAACCCTGTCTCAACAACAACAAAAAAATCATAAAAAGCTTAGCTCTGGGGGCTTTGGAAGCCCTTTTCTGGCTTCTGCAGGCATCACACATTCATAACACTCAAACATAAATTTAAAAATTAGTTTACTTTGTGTGTAAATGTGTGTGTATGTTTGGGTGCAGGTGTTCATGCACATGGGCTCAAGTGTGTGCATGTGTGTATGTAAGCTAGGGATTGGAAGAAATGGGCACAAGTGAGAGCTGGAATCAGACACTTAGGGAAAAAGAGATACTTTAGAAGACACATGTATTATTGCTTAGGACGGTTTATATTCCTGTTTAAAATGCAGATCATGAATTATCAAGACTTAAATATATCTCATTTTTATTTGAGGGCAGGGGAAGTAAAAAAATTTAGAAAGTGTTTTTATTAAATTTTTATAAATTAAGTTTTTGTGCTAGAAAAGAAACCTGTAAACTCAATCTGTAATTCTACCAAGCAGGAGATTAAGACAGGATGAATGTAAATTTGAGACCTTCCTGGGCCACATAGTGAGTTTGAGGTAATCCTGAGTTACATTGTCAGATCCTGTTTCCAAAAAACAAAGCCCCCCCCCAAAAAAAAACAAACAAACAAAAAAAAAAAACAAAAACAAAACCCAACAAAACAAAGGCAAAGGCACGCTACTCCTGTTTGGTGGTATACATATAAGTTGTAGTGTTTTAAAAGAGTATAAAGTGGCTTTTGTTTTTGTTTATATCTTTAGAGAAAGAGTCTTAAACATCTCTAATTGAAAGAGCTTTGGACAGGTTTTTTTGTTTTGTTTTCTTGAGACAGTGTCTTACTGTGTAGTCTGTCTGGCCTGGAACTGACTGGTCTCAGACTCACAGAGCTCACCAGTTTCTACTTCCTGAAGCTGGGGTTAAGTGCTGGCATGCACCCCCATAACTAAATTCTTACCCTACTCTCTCTGCCTCCTAAATGCTGGATTACTGGCTTACATGGTGCTAGGAATCAGACCCAGGATTTCTTGCATATTAGGCTGGCACTCTACCAATGAAGTGATACCCCAGCCCAGGAATAGGAGATGGGGCTGGAGAGATGGCTCTTCCAGAGGACCTGGACTCAGTTCCTAGCCACAGCTACAAGGCAGTACACACCTCTCTGTAACTCCAGTTCCAGGGCTTCTGACACCCTCACACAGACATATATGCAGGCAAAACACCAGTGACCACAAAATACAAATAAGTTATATATTTAAAAAAGTTAAAAAATGAATAGGAAGCTAAAAAATATTCATTTAATATTATTGTGTAGTGTCTTGGCCTTTTGGGCAAGATCATGGGTACTGTCTGTTCCTACCAGTTTTAATATTGTGATTATGTACATAATGTATATGCATGTGCTTGTGTGTGTTTGAATACCATGTGGCACACATGGCAGCCAGAGGGCAACTTTGCACTGCAAGTCCTTTATCCGCTAAGCCTTCTCACCAATCCAGAATAAGTTTTAAATTTAGGATTAGTTATGGTTTAATTTTTTAGCAGTGAAGAATTTATGTAAAATTACATTAGCTAAATTTTGAGGCACCGAATGGGACAGATTTTTATAAGCCTGTCATTACTAAAATTTAGGTTCTTATAGTCTTAAGAAAACCATGTAGCAAATTACTGGACTCCTATGTCTTTCAGAAACAACTTATGTTCATTGCCTTTTGCAAATAGTACAGTTTTTCTATCCCAATCAGTTATTAGAAGCTAAATTTTTATTTTATCCTGGGTGTGGCTTTTTGCCTGCATGTCTGTACATCACATATATGCAGTACCCCAAAAGACCAGAAGAACGCATCAGACTCCCTTGGACTGGAGTTACTGAAGGTTGTGAGCTATCATGTGGCTTCTGGGAACTGAACCAGGTCCTGAGGAAGAGCAGCCATTGCTCTTAACCCCCAACCATCTCTTCAGCTTCTGAACATAGGATATTTTCTCTTGGCATTTACATCTTGGGCATGACCTCTTTGTTTATCCAGCCTCTAGCTTGCAAGAATAAGGACCTTTGCTGTTGTGACACAATGTTGTTATCTACATTGTAGACAAAGTTGTTGTCTACAAAGTTGCATTGAGAAACATGCAATCAGGTTACAAACAAAAAATTACAAAATAATCTTACAATGTTTTAGGTAAGTTTATGATTTTGTGTCGGGCTGTATTCACCATAATCATGACATACATCTTCCCATTTCAAGCTCAGCTGATGAACAACCTTAGTTCATTCTGCAATGTCAGATTTTCCCTTGTTAGGTAACACAGCATTTTCACACATTCTGTGGATCAGGGGTCATTTTGTTTGAGGATCTTATTCTGCTTACCTCTTTACCATTTTTGGAATTTGATGAAGATGGAAGTTGTATGTTGGTGCAGACAAGCTATGCATAGACTACACCTTGTACGAGCAGGTGCTTTGTGGTTGATCTTAACTGCCTTTTAGGTGCTTAGGGCTTGGTAAAGTCCAAGTTGGGGTACCTGGAACTCATTAAACTTGGTTGTAGGAAGCAGAACAAGGTGTTCGTGATCTAGGTACATCCCAAAGAGTGAGCCTTTCTAGCTGATGTTCACTTTTCATTTAGTTCTTCTAAGTCAGGGCTTTGTTCTAGAACTGAGTCTTTCTGGACCTTCATATATTGAAAATAATGCTGGTCTTCAGCGCAGTGTTGAGACGGGTTAATGTTGATGAAGTTCCAGCTTTTTAAAGCTGTGGACTTTCTATTTACTGTGATCTAAGGATCACTGTGGAAAGTAAGAGGGGTTTTGAGTCATTGTGCTTTTTAAAAGTCACATGTGCTTACATTTTGTATGCTCCTAATTGCTTGTGTTGGAAATTTGCAAATGTTGGTCCTTGCTCTTGTTTGTTTTGAGACAGGATCTTTTAAAAAATTAGTTTTTGAGATAATTGGATTTATATTCATCTTCTACTCACCCTAACCCCTCAGATCCTTCCTGCCTCTTCATTTTTCCCAACTTCATCGCCACCCCTTTTAAAATAATACATGGACTCATTTGTGCTGTTCAGATATTGAATGTGGGCCCATCCACCAGAGTATGGTTGACCAACAGGAGCCACACCTTTAAAGAGAAATGACCCTCGTTCCCACAGAAGCCATTCAGTGTCCAAAGCTCATCACCTTGGGGTGAGGGTCTTCTGAACCTCTGCCCATTCCATGCTGGAATGCTGACTGGTTTGCTCTTGTGCAGGTCTTGTGCAAGCAGCCACAGCTGATGTGAGTTAGGTCATGTGCATGGTAGTTCTGTCATCTCTAAAAGGTGCTATTTTGTTTCAGTCCTTCCTGTCTCCTCTTCTGAGATTGTCCCTGAGCCTTGAGATTGGATGTGCTACAGAGTTCCATTTGTGCCTGAGCACTTCACTGACACTTTTCACTAGTTGAGAGTTTGTGTGAACCACCCTGAGACTAGGGTCTTAGGAACTTCAGGATGGCTCAAACTCACTGTGTAGTTTGAGGGTAAGCTTGAACTCTTCTTTTAGCCCCCACTTTTACAACTGGGATTGTAAGTGTGAAGCCACTGCACCTAGCCTTTTACTTTGAGTCATCTTTTTACTTGTTCTTTCAGCTCACCAAACCATGGTAATGGGAGACAAAGTTGACAGTGAAGGAGCATGTGCTGGGAATGGCTGCTAATCCTTATGACTGGAGTTTTAGTAACAGGCATAAATCTTCTGTGTTGTTCCTATCTTCTGGGTAACAGTTGAAGTACAGTGCTTTAGAAGACATTTAGGTCATTTCCGTATCAGCATTGCTAGGTAATCTTGTTGTTCCAGGTAGAAGAGAGTGGCTAATTCTGTGTCATTACAAACTCTAAGGAAGAATGTTTTTGTTGTGGGTTGGCAAACTGTGATGATGCCTTCTATCCTGAAGGTGGGACCCATGAGGTGGCAGGAGAGAACCCATTCCTGAAACTTCAAAAGTGCCGTGGCAAGCCTGTGCCTGCCCACACACAAGTAAATAAACATAACAAATATTGTTTAAGATTTCTTAATTCTTTATGTGAATGAGAGTTTTTGCCTACTTGCATATATGTCTGCACACCGTATGCATATTTAGTGCTCATGGAGGCCAGAAGAGGGCAGTGGGATACCTTGGAACTGCAGTGGGTGATGGCTGCTGAGCCCTCTTTTCAGCCTGTCTGTCTGTTATTTTATTTTTTTGGGACAGGATCTTGTTACGTAGTCCTGGCTGGTGTAGAGCAGTTGATCTCAAACGTGTCGTAATCTTTCTGCCTTTGTGTCTTATTTGAGACTATGGATGTGTACTATCATGCCTGGAAAATTGTATTTATTGATGTACAGAGGATAATTTTTTTTCCTCAATTTGGAAGACCAGTACCACCAGTCCTATTTTTTATTTCTTATATGTTTTAGCTATTTTGATGGTCTTATTTAAAAATATAATTAAATTTCAAATAATTAAACAATTTTATTATCTTGTTAAAAATCTGTCTTTTGGGAGCTCGATAGATGGTTTCAGCAGTGAAAAAGCACTTGCTCTTACAGAGGATTCAGGTTACCAGTATTCATGAGGTGATACATAACAGCTGTGAACCATTTCTGAGCGACCTGGCACCCTCTTTATGATCTCTATAGGTACCAGAGACTGTGGTGAAACTCTGAAACTAGGCAGCAGACAACAACAACAACAACAAAACTTTCCTTCTTTTAATTGTTTCTGGCAGTGAGGAAAGTCTACCACATTGTCTTAATTGTAGTGTTTAAATTGAAACAAAGACTTGGAGACAAGTGTGCTGTATAGTCTGTGCATAAAAGTTGAAATGTTGTAAATGAAGCATTTGAATATAATATTTCAAAGAAGTGCCTTAGAAACTTGTTTACTTTTAATGATGTTTTAAAAAGGTTAGTGGGGTGGGGATTATTTAGCACAGAGTAATTTCTTAAAAATTGTTCTAATCCTTTATATCTCTGGTAAGGCATAATGTAGAATACGGTAATGATTATAAGAAATGGTCAGATGTCACTAAGTGTTCATATCGTCAAAGCAAAGTTGATCTTCATGGCCATACTATAGGTGGGAGAATATGGCCCGGAGAACAGGAATTTGAATTTATTCTGGAATCAGAGTTAGTAACCTCACTGTGTGCCTGGTGGCTGCTGGATAGAATGAAAGGACAAATGTCAGTGGTTTTGTTGTTGTTTTATACTTTTGTAGAGTAGCTGGAGTAGAGTGATGTGGTATGAGGGACCAGTGTTTCAACAACTCAGCTGTTTAAGAAGAGAACTGTTTAACTTCCTTTTTTTTTAGGTTACACTTTATTCACTTTGTATCCCCCCATAAACCCCTCCCTCCTCCTCTCCTAATCCCACTTTCCCTCCCCCTTCTACACGCATGCCCCCTCCTCAAGTCCAGTGACAGGGGAGGTCCTCCTCGCCTTCCTTCTGATCTTAGTCTATCAGATCTCATCAGGAGAGGCTACATTATCATCTTCTGTGGCCTGGGTAAGGCTGCTCCTGCCTCAGGGGGAGGTGATCAAAGAGCAGGCCAATCAGATTATGTCAGAGGCAGTCCCTCGTTCCTTAAATTTCTTCTTGAGTCAATAAAAGAATACTCTGTAATGCCACATGCTTTTTAAATTCTAGTTGCTGTTTCCTTCTCTATTTTGAATATTAAACTGGGACCTTATCATAGCACGTGCCTCCCACTGAGCTTCATCCTGAGCCTGAGGGAGGTTTGTATTCTCTCACAATTGGCAGATTAATTGAAGATTCTTATTGTTATAAATGTAGCTTTAGAACCTTTTGCCAGACAGTACTGTTGGCAGCTGCCATTGATGGATAAGATTCCAGAGTAGACTGCCCTCTTCATTTGGAACTCTTGACCAGTGAAGAAACCAGTGTTCATTTTCATGACATCCCAGAAAACCTCTACTTTTTAGCCAGTGTCAAAATTCACATTTTCTCAAACAATATTGTTAAACTCCAATAGGCAAGAAACATTCGTCACTAAGAGTTAACACCCTGGTATTTAATTTAATTTTTTGTTTGTTTTTATTTTTCAAGACAAGGTATCTCTGTTTAATAGTCCTGGAACCAGACTGGCTTTGAACCCACAGAGATTGTCCTGCCTCTGCCTCCTGAATGCTGGGATTAAAGAGTATGCACCACCACTGGCAGGCATCTTCAAATTTTAGAAATTTCAGATAACTTTAAAAAGTTTATCTCATAGAACAACTTAAGTACATCTACTTGTGTTCAGTTCATACTTCAACAGTGGTTTTCAACCTTCCTGATTCTGTTACCCTTTAATACAGTTCCTCATGTTGTGGTGACCCCCAAAGATAAATTATTTTCTTTGCTACTTCATAACTATTAATTCTCTACTTTTATGAATCATAATGTAAAATCTGTGTTTTCTTAGGGAGACCCAGTGAAAGGATCACTTAACCCTAAAGGGGTTGCAATTCACAGCTTGAGAAACATTGTTTTAAAGACTCTACAAAGACCCACAGAATGGCAGGGTTTTGGTGTTGGGACTAGAACTGAGTACCCAGTCTGAGCTGTACCCTGAGCTCTAGGACAAGATTGCAGTGTATGTTTATAGGTTGAGGTCAGCTTTCATGGCAAACATCATGTATGACTAATTGCCCCTGAAGTTACAGTGTAAGTTGTTTTGATTGTAGTATTAACTGTGATCAAGTGTTGATGAAACAGATGCAGGGTCTTAAGAACAGTGATGATCTGAGATCTCATTGAAGCAGAATGACGTATGATATCAGAGCACCATTCTGTCAGACACATACTTACTTGGCTGTTGGATAGGCAGTGTATTTATAAAGCAGGTAATCACAACTTATTGAAATAGGGATTTTTGGTTTTGGAAAAGAAAGATATATTAAACATTCTAGAGACTTTTCATACTGGTGACAGAGCTGAAAAAAAAAAAACCAGACATTTAAAATTTGTAAAAACAAAGTTAACTTAAGATTGATTTCATAGCTGGGCATTGTAGTTCATACCTTTAATCCCAGCACTCAGGAGGTAGTCTGCCAAGTGAGTTCTAGGACAAGGCTACACAGAGACATCCTCTCTCTCTCAAAAAAAAAAAAAAAAACCCAAAACAACAAAAAACAAAACAAAAACTCCCCAAAAAGTGGTTTCACATAATTCACATTTTGAGATATTAATTTACCCCTTAATATTTCAGTGTATATCTATTAACATATTTGGACTTTTTAAAAAGTATGATCACAATGCTGTTAATGTCACTAACTAGTAATGTTAATGAGTTCCTAAAATCCTATGCTATAGCCAGTATGTTGGTTCATATGCCTGTTCTCAAAAATCATCTTTACAGTTGGTTTGTTTACTTTAGGAGCCAAAGGTTCTCCCACCACACATGGAAGACAGGTCCCCGCAAGTGTCTCCTGTTAAGTTTTCTCCTTTCCATTCGTTTGGAGAAGGAATGGTGTCATTTCATCTGTACAACTGTGTATGGTCTGTGTGGCTGGTTGTATCTTGTAATTTTGCTTAACCCTGTACTTTCTGTATACTGGCCATTCATTCTAAAGCCTTTTGGTGAGCATCAGCATAGTAGGCTCTGTGTTCTTCCCCTTGAGTATTAATCAGGTTGGGTCAGTTTTAGTTTTATAAGATCTAATCAGGTACTGTCAGCCTTTCTCATAGTTTTCACTCACAGATACTTGAAACCTCAAATGTTGATTTGACAGCACACAAACGAAGATAAAAGGTGGTATTTTGTTGGAGATAATAGCTCAGTGGTAGAGTGCTTCCTAGTGTAAAAGGTGGTTTTCTTATTATATCATACCAGCATTTAGTAGTTGAAACTCTTGTATAAAGAAAACTTTTCTTGTATCCCCAGTTAGTATCTTTAAAATCCTCAAAAGCAAAATAAGCTGCTTAATTTTACCTTCTTCATTTTGCTAGGTTTTTGGGTAGTCAACGCTCTGATGACTCCCTGTTGCGATCATTTGTTTCTTGAAGTGTCATGGATTTTTAAATTTTTAAAACCCCTATAGTTTTCTCTGCTCCTTTTATTTTGCTCCCTCCCAATTTAAATAATTTCTTTTTTAAAATTTAAATCATGATTTAAAAAATGTTTAACATGTTAATATTATTTAATTGTATGTATGTTTATGTGTCTGAGGGTATGTACACAAAGTACAGGTGGCTGTGGAGTACAGGAGAAGGCATCAGCATTCCCTGGATTTGCAGTTACGGGTGGATGTGAGCCACCTGGCATGGGTGCTAGGAACTGAACTTGAGCACTGTACAAGAAATATACATGCTTTTAGTTAGTTGCTGGGCCATTTCCAGCCCCTGATTTCTTATTTCTTATTATTTTTTTATGTGATGGATGGTTTGCCTGTGTCTGTGCATTCAGTACACACAGAGACCAAAAGAGGGTATCAAATTCCCCTAGGACTGGAATTGCAGATGGTTGTGAGCTGCTATGCGAGTATTACACAAACTACATTTGTTTGTGTGTATGTGTGCACACTTGAGTAGATAAAGAACAACTTTGGTTTGTTTTCTCCCATAAAGAATTTTATGGTTGGGGTCACCACAGTGTTAGGAAGGTTGGGAACCACTTGTCTAGAGCCTTAGTATCTTGGGCCTGAAGGTAGGCATGTGTGGATCTTTCTCCTGTGGCTGCAGATACCTCTTAACCTTCCTTGCTTGGTTTCTTCAGTTTAGCTTTGGGCCTATGTGCTGCTCCATTCGTTGTGGATGCCATCTTGGTGAAAAAGGTACATTTAGCTTCTTTACTGTATGTAGCTTACTCCTGTGTGTTAGTCACTCTTTTGTTGCTATAATAAAGCACCACAACTAAGACAATTTATAGAGGGAAGAGTTTGTTTTAGCATATGGTCCCAGAGGTTATAAGAATCCATCATAGTTGGAGGAGGCATGGCTATTGGACCAGGAAAGCTGAGAGATTTTTTTGGCTATAAGCACAAAGCAGGGCAATCTGGCATAGTCAGGTTTTTGTAGTAGCCCTCCTGAACAGGTAGCAATAGTGTGATGTGCATACAGCTGTTACTGTTCTAGCACCATGCTCTGGAGCTCTGCAGACTGGACATGCATGATCTGCAGTTGGTTGTGCTGACATTAGGGAAGAGATAGAAGCCCACAGGTCTGGATAAGGAACAGCAGAGAGCTGTGTAGGCATAAGGTGTGTAATTCAAATGCTGATTTCTGTATTCCCCACATCTAGTCTCAGTCCTTGTTCTGAGAATCTTCTGTCTCAATGCTATGTAAATACTGCTCTCCAGTTGTCCCCTGATATGCCAATAAAGTAGTTTGTAGCTAACCACTGAGCAGGTTAGAGAATAGGGCTGGACTTTCTGCCAGCCACGGGAGAGGAGTTAGAGTAGGAAATAGGCCATGGTCAGGGGTCCAGGAGACATCAAGAGAGTCACTGGAGCAGGCAAAGTCACAAAGTGTAATAACTGCTCAATTAATGTATTGTGAAGCTTACTAAACAAATATAATAGTCTCAATTATTTTATTGCTAGCCTGGCTAAGAGAGAAACTGAGAAACACAGTTTTATAAAATTAACTTTTACAGAGCTGGTGACAAGAACTTTGCCCTTCTGCAGAGGATGAGGAAGAAGGGAGTTAGGCTTCTAGTTGGGTAGAGGGTTCAGGTAAGGTAAGACCTTGAGGCCACAGGGATCTATGAGAGTGCACTGAAGTCTATAGTCTACCTACATAGGTGCATATGAAAGTGAGCGTAGAAAGGGGGTGCTGGTTAATGTTGAGCATCTGCAGCAAGGTCAGTGGTCTTTTCTCTATGTTGCTTTCTGGTTGCCCAGCTGCCAGTGCTAGTCTCTTTTCCAGGGGAACACAGGCTCAAATGAAAAGGAAAGGAGACAGGCCAGGCACATTGGTCCCTATGTAGAAGGGATCCAAAGAGAGGATTACCTTGAAGCCAGGCTTGAGGTAGATACAGAGGCCTTCTAATGGGTTTGCTACTCCTTCCAGGTAGCTGGGTCATTGTTGTACAGGCCTAATATTGTAACCATATAGCTCCAAGTTCCATTGCTCCAAGTAGAATGGATAGTTGTGATTGCCAGGAGACATGACTTAAGCTTGGATATACATGCTGATAGCACTCAGTGTTGGAGTGAGCCAACACTGTTGGGCTCAAACACATCCTGATGGGACATTAGGACCAGAGATAGCACTGGGCTAGAGCCTGGCCTGGTCTCCCTGCAGACTGGAGACTACTTGAGCTTTTGCTTTTTTCAGTTTTTTTTTTTTAACTGGAAAATATTTCCCATATTTAAAAATGTTCACTATATTTTTAAAGTGATGATATTGGTTTGCATATCAGCAAGTCGTATTCTATGTATAGCTAGAGAAATTAAGTTTTATTTTATCTTGTTTTCATTTAAATTTTAATTTACACTTTCATGAACTTTTTAAAGATTCTGATTTAAAAGTCCATTGTAATATTTTGAAGTTCACCAGATGGTTATTAGACATTAGCAGATAGTTCTTGTCTATTTATCATATTTTAGAATTGAAATTTTCACTGGGTTTGAACATACTGCCTGCCATTAGAAAGCAGATGGAGCTATTATTGCTCAGAGTTGAAATTGTAGTATGTATAGCTAGTCAGTTTCATTCCAGTAACCTCTGTACATTATCAAATTGTTTTGAAGGCTGATGTTCTGAAATTAAGACGTAGATTCAAGCTTCCAAGTTATGTTCCTCATTTCTAGACTAGTTCCTTTTTTTTTTTTTTTTAAGACAAGGCTTCTCTATGTAGTCCAGGCTAGCCTTGAACTCAAAGATCTGCCTTCCTCTGCTTCATGAGTGTTGGGATTAGAGGCATGTGCTACCACTTTTAGTTAGACAAAGAATGGTCTGACTAAGTTTTGTTTTATTTTTTATCTTCTAATTTGAGTTTAGTTGAAAAGTATTTTAGAATTAAGGGACTTCCTTTTTCCTTAATGATAACTGGTCATCCATAGTCATCTGGGTCATTCTGCCTTCTCCCTTTTCTTATCTACAGTGCAGGATCTCGCATATGTTAGGCTAGCACTCACTACTGAGCTATCCCTCATCCCCATTCATTTCCATGATTGGTTGTTGTTGTTGTTGCGGTGGTGGTGGTTATTGTTGTTTGCTTTTGTATTTCTTTCCATGTAGGATTTTTTTTTTTTTTTTGGAGAGAATTCCAGTATTCCAGAATCTGAAACATTTTTTTTTATTTTTTTTTTAATTTTTCTTTTTAGTTACATTTTGTTAACTCTGTGTCCCAGCTGTATCCCGCTCCCTCATTCCCTCCCCAACCCCACACTCCCTCCCTGGTGTCCTCCCTGCCCCTTTCCAAGTCCCCTGATAGGGGAGGACCTCCTCCCCTTTCATCTGACCCTGTTTTATCAGGTATCTTCAGGGCTGGCTGCAAAGTCCTCCTCTGTGGCCTAACAGACTGCTCCTCCCCTGGGGGGGGGGGGTGTCGAACAGCCTGCCCTTGAGATCCTGTTAGAAATAGTCCGTGTTCCCCTTACTTTGGAAAACTACTTGGTTACTGAGCTACCACAGGCCACATCCGAGCAGAAGTTCTAGGTTATATCCATAGATGGTCCTTGGTTGAGTGTCAGTCTCAGAAAAGACCCTGTGCCCAGATATATTTGGTCCTTGTAGAGCTCCTATCCTTTCCATATCATACTAACTTCCCTTCTTTCATATGATTCCCTGCACTCTGCCGAGGGTTTGGTTGTGAGTCTTAGTGTCTGCTTAATGTAGCCCTGGCTGGCCTGGAACTCACTCTATATACCGGACTGGCCTTGAACTGCCTGCTTCTGCAAGGAGCCTAAGTTCTGACATTAATAACATGGGTCAGCACTGCTGCCTTCTTACTGCTTTTAAAATTTTTAGTAATGTATCTATGTATGTGCCAGAGTGAGTTTTTGAGTACCCTGCCTCCAGGAGGCCAGAAGATGTTGTTGGATCTCCTGTAGTTGAAGTGAAGGAGGTTGTAAACCAAATAATGTGGGTGCTGAGAACTGAACTCAGGATGTTTGCAAGAGTAGTACATGCTCTTCACTGTTAAGTCAGCTCTCCAGCTCCCTCTCCTATCTACCTGTCTGTCTGTCTGTCAGTCTATCATCCATCTATTCATCTATATCTGAGACAGGATCTTATTATGTATACTGGCTGGCTTTGAAAACAGGGTCCTGCCTCTGCCTTCCAAATGCTAGGATTACATCACCAACTTTAGCTGGTTTAAAAAAAAATTTTTTTTAACCTTTCATTGGATGGCTTGTATTAAAAAGCATGGTGTAATAGGAGTTTTAAAAAGTTTTGGTGGTATGTTGAAAACACAGGTTTTACTGCACACATAGTTTTAATCATCTGGCTGTAGCTTTAGAGACTCACAGAAACAGTTTTGTGGTTTCAGACTAAAATTCCCTCTATTTATAGCTGGTCATGGTGGCTCACACATTTAATTCTTGAACTCAAAGACAGGTGAGTTTTGAAGTTAGCCTGGCCTACAAAATGAGTTCCAAGACAGCCAGGGCTACACAGAAAAATCCTGTCTCAAAACAAAACACACATACACAACCAAAACCAACCAACCAACCAAACAAACAAAAAATCCCTCTATAATAATTTTCATTAATTGTCTGTAGTATCTACTTAAGTTTCCAAAGTTTGGAACATTTATACAAAGTTATTTCATTGACTAAATTCATATGACTATAATCCCCTAGTCTATTAAGAGCCCTTGAGTAGACTGTAGCAAAAGACTATTATTTACCTTCCCTGAGATACAGATAGTTAGCACTGCTTGAGGGCTAAAACACAATGCAGTTATAAGTAAAAGTAAGAGCTTGGGTTTGGGCTCTGGTGATGGCTCTGTGAGTCAAGGCGCTTCGCAGCAAGCTTGATAACCTTGAGCTCAATCTGCAGGACCCACATGATGGAAGGAAAACCAAATCCCACCAGTTGTCCTATGATCTCCATGAGCTCTCCCACCCCCCATGCAATAAGTGCAGTAAAAGAAAAAAAAAATCTTGGTTTATTAGAGAGACTAAAACTTCAGTTTTTGATACTATAAGCAAGTAAAGACAGAGCTAAAACAGTTTATACAATATCATAGTGCTAAAGACAGACCAATAAATACTAGGTTAGCTAGATCCCATCAACAGGCGTTGTTAGGCATCATTACATGGTTGATTGTTGTGTGTGTGCATGTGTGTGGTGTATATGTGTATTAAAGCCATAGGTTCATTTCGGGTGTTTTTTCACCTTATTTTTTTAAGGCAGTCTTTGACTGGACTTGATTGGTTAGCTACTGGGCTCCAGAAATCCATTTGTGCCCTCAATTCCCCCAAGTACTGAAGTTTACAGGCACATGGTACTATGCTTGGCTTTTGACATAGGTGCTGAGGATTCAAAATCAGGTCTTTATGTTGTGTACCAAGCACTTTACTCACAAGCTGTATTAGCAGCCCCTCTCCTTTGGGTTAGTTTAATCCCAGTATGTCAAAACTATTCTAGTATTTCATTGTCTTATTTCATATCATATTTTTATAAATTATAAATATCTTTTGCCTAAGCTGGTGTAGTTGTGCACACCTTTAACCTCAGCCCTTGGGAGGCAGAGGCAGGCACATCTCTGTGAATTTGAGGCCAGCCTGGTCTACAGAGTAAGTTTCAGGACAGCCAGAGCGAGATTCTGTTTCAAGAAAGAAAAAAAAAATTTTTTTTTCTAGCCTAATATTTACATAAGTAAGAAAGTTTTAAAGGTGATTTTAAGGCTGAAAAGTATTCTAACATTGATAATGCTATTACTAACAAACACTATTAATTTGATTTAATTCATATATTTTTGTTTTAGTTTTCCAACATTTCCACAATCTTTTGAGTGGTATAAAGAGTAGGCTTCCCCCCCCCCCCGCAAAGTAAATTTGCCATACTCCCTGAGTTTCTTCAGTGTCCCTCATGACAAGAGAGTCAGAGCATGGTGGTGTAAGCTGTTCTCACTTGCCTTCCCTGGCAGCCTGCTTAATAAGATTGACCTGTTGAGAATTATCCTGGTGGCAGTCTAACACTTGGGAGCTAGAGAGTCTGACATAATTTAGGGCTTCATTTGAAACCTTGCATTTCTGTCACTATGTCTTAGTATAGAAAATAACAGAAGTTACTTGTAACTTGGAGTTGTGGGAGATGATGACTTTCTTTGAGATTCATTCCCAATGTCTTAGAGTTTTATGTTTTCCAGGTAGCCAGGTTTTAGTGCTCAGTCTTCTCTTGTTTGGTCCTGCCTAGAAAATATTCCTCTGTTGGTTACAGCATACCAATTTCCTCCAATGGCTTGTAAGTTTGCCCTGCTTTTGCCTGGCTAAGGATTTTGCATGTGATTGAATTTAGATTTACTGGATATGTTGCAAAATAAGATAATGGAAATAAAATAATAGTAAAATTTTTTATTAATGGATCAAGTACGAGTAACATTAATATGGCAGATTTAATGGTATTGGCAGTGTTTTTCCTCATGGATAATATAAGTAAGAAAATATATTGGAAAGTTCCAGCACCGCTCTGCAGTTTGGTAATTTGCTGGGAGAACACACAGGCCTATGTGTGATAATTGTTTTTACAACCCTGCATGCCTTATTACAACAGAAAGGTGGAAAGCGGAGTCAGTGAAAGGAAAAAGCACATGGGGTGAAGTTTAGGAGAAACTAGGTGCAAGTTTCTCCCAGTGGAGTCACACCACACTTATTATTCCAGCCAGAAACTGTGATAGTGCAAGAGAAGTGTTCCAAATTGAGGAAGGCAGTTAGTGCTACATGCAGGGCTGTGGATGTCACACAGATACACCATGCCTGACATGTAACTGTGTAGTTCCAGATGCTGGGAACCTAAAGCAGGTGTTGAGCTTAGGCATTTGGTTTGCTCAGTCACAGTGAGCTTTTCTTATCAGTTGATGGTGGGGGCTCTTCAGAAACCCAGCTTCCTGTAAACTACCAAGTGCCAGCTAAGGCCAGCCCTGTAAGCAGGTCTTTAGTAGAGCAGCCTCACTCTTTTCCTTACGGAGAGAAAAACTAGCTCTCCTTGCCTGTGATGATAATTTTGTTTGAATTTCTGTTTGCTTGTTTTAATCTTTTTGAAGCACTTCCCTTAAAAAAAAAAAAAAAAAAACCCAACTTTTCTGTAATATACTTATGAGCTTTTGCTTTTGTTGTTGGGGTTTTTTTATATATATATAATTTCTCTTTACAATTTAATAAATACTTCCTGATGATTGTACTTGGGGTAAGGCTGCTTGCTGGTTCAGAAGGGTCACAGCGATGGTGTTTCCCTGGTGTGTAGTCTTTGGTAGTGATTGGAGTGACTTGTATGAAGTCACTGTCAAACCAGCAAAACCACATTTATGCACCCACCATTTTCAGGATTGTTGGTAACTTGGGCATACTTTCCCCAAATGACCTTGCCTCCTTGTGTCACAAGGCCCAACTTGCTCATACTCAATTCAATAACTACCTTTGGTGATTTATATATATATGTATATATGTAAGTATGTATGTATATAATGGGAATGATGGATTCTTTTTCACATCAGGTATTGGCAGGCAAAAAGTAGCTTTCAGCTCAGGATGTGTGATGTGGGCTTTTTTGAAATGCAGGCCCATTGGCCTGATGAACCTTTCATATTTAGGTGGTTTTCTTGTAAAACCATCACCAACAAAGCAGAGTTTAGTAACCATCCTCTTCCACGCCTTCTTTTTTCTCTTTCCTGTTTGAGTAACTTTCAATATTTCTGTTTCTCCTTGGGCACAGACTTTGGCTAGAGGGACTTCCCATTTTCCCACTTTCTCTTTCTATTCTGGCTTATTCCTGTTGAAAAGCACTTTTGCTCTCGACTGTCCCTCTGTCCAGCAGGTAGGCAGGTTCTGCTCCCCGAGGAGTCTTTCCATTATTCTTCTGTTTGGTGTTTTCTCTTTTCATGCACCTTGATAGTTTTTTTTTTTTTAATTTGTATTTTCTTGGCATGGTGCTGCTTATGGTAGAGCTTAGCTTTCAAGCCAATCTTTTTTTTTTTTTTTAACCTTTTTTGAACATTCATGGACCTCCCGGCGTTCTTTCTTTCTCTTTTTCTCATGGCAATGCAAACGAGATCTATATCGTTTATGGTGTGATTCAGTGTATTCATTTTGCGGCATGATGACTGCTGCAGAGCAACTGTCTGCAACCTCCTGTGTGCCAACACCTCTTAACTTCTGGCGGCCTGGAGCTCTTAAGAGATCATCTGCTTCTGCCTTCAGAGAATAGGATTGTAGGCAAGGGCTACCATACCTAACTTGTGAATTTTTTTTTATTGCCTTGTTGCATCCTATGTGGATGTTACGATTTAGAAAAAAAAAATATTTCTGTTTTGGGTGTATGAGTATTTTGCCTGTGTGCATAAGTGGGTGCTAGGTTCCATTGGATGTCAGAAGAGCGTTTTGAGCTTTCTGGAAGTGGAGTTATAGATGGAGTTATAGATGGTTGTGAGCTGCCATGTGGGTTCTGTAAAAGAACAAAGTGCTTTTTAACTACGGAGCCATCTCTCCAGCCCTAGTTGTTACACTTGTTACTATTGCCATGCTGGCATCTTTTGAGCGTTTGCAGTTTCTGTGATTTACCAGACCACTTGCATTAATCTATTCCATTCATTTTGTGCTGCCATATAGTACATAGCTCAAGAAACCAAATGGGAATTCTGTTGCTGAGAACCAATTTAAGACCGTGAGATAACCTTTGGATCTGGTGTTCTTTATGTGTGACATGCATTGGAATTCTCTAGAGGGCTTGTTAAAGCAATAATGGTTAGTTCTTTTCTTCAATTTTTAAATCAAGGCATGGAATAGAGCAGAGAATTTGTACTTTGAATAAATTTCTAGGTAATGATGATACTGTTGTTCTAGATAGCCTTCTCTGGGTACCACTTTGTGGTCTGTAATCACAGACTCACATCAGTAAGAGTTACACATCCTGCGAAATCTCAGAACACGGGAATATCTAATTCAATCTTTTGAAAGTGAATAAGCAGTTAAACCATCATCCTGTGTTTTGTGTAGTGTGTGTAATATTTTTTATTCAAGGTGGATGCGATTACAAGATGCTTATTACCAGCCCAAGAAATACTAAGAAATTAATTAATTCACATTTTAAAGGCTAAAAACAGCTTTATTGGAAAAATGAAAGTGACTATAAAGCAGACTTAGCAACTAGGTTGGAGAAGAAAGCATATGAATTCCTGTGTGGTATACGCTAGCTCTTGGCCTCCATTTACATGCATCCTGTTTTTTCTCTGGACCTCAGCCACCTGTGCTTTTTAGTGACGATTTTTCCCTTCTTGTGTTTAGAAACTGTGATGGTCACTAAGGCATTTCCTCCTGGAACAGGATTTTCATCTTTTGCCTCAGTCAGCACCAGCAAGTGTACCACGAGGGCTTGAAAAGAAAGCAAAACATGTGAATGATTCTTTACTGGGAAAGGAGTATTATAAGTAAAGTTTATTTTTGAATCTGTTTTTTAAAAGTTATGGGTTTTGTTTTTATTCTGTGTGTGTGTGCTTGGTGAATTCTGTGTGTGTGTGCTCAGATCATCTGGAACTGGAACTTGTCATTGTAGTCCAGAGGTTTTATTTTATTTTATATTATTTTTTGAGAAAATAGGTTGTCCAGGCACATCTCAGAATATGCAAGGCTTCCTTCGCTTTCTCTCTAGCCGGGGGTGCGCATGGAAATGATGCCCCAGGAATGTTTTCATTCCTCAGAGGGATGAAGTCCTAGGGAGGCAGAGCTTAACTGGTGGCCAGACCATTAGGGGGCAGGTTTGCTAATGAAATCCTGAAAATAGTCTTACCTACATGTGATCAGATAAGCCACCTGGTAATTCATCTTATTAATGCAAAGCTTTTTCTTTGATTCTGGGGATGGAACCCCCTGGGCCCTGCTCATGATTGTCAGTAAAGCAGCCTCACTCCAGCTCCTATTTTTTTTTTTTTTTAATTGCAGGTCTAATGATGAACAGTATAAGAATGTAAGAATCACTGTCCTACTACAATACCTGAAGATGAGTGTTTATTTTTCAGAGCAGTGGAAATAGGCAAGATCAAGTGTGCTAAAATGTCTGTTGTAAACTTGGGCATGTAGCGTGGCCCTCAGCGTTTGCCATTGCTGATGATGCCTTGGTGTTTGTTTATAGAGTGTGCAGGGGGAATGAGTACTCAGTTGCCACAATTTGACATTGGTTTGGACATGACAGTGACGTCTAGTGACTCATCATTGGTGTGATCTAGTGCTAAGAAAGTAGGAATACTTGAGTGGAGTGAGAAATTCAAAAGCCAGTGAGAAGACAACCACAGCAAACCTAAAACACAGAGAATGGGGACAAACATCAAGCAGTGCAGCTCTGGTTCTGTGTTTTTGACATCACTGACCACTGTGTGCCGCAGACCTGTAACCCATTACAGGACATGAAACTGAGATGGTTGTTACGAAGTTCTGCCCAGTCATAGAGTGTGAAACTGGTTGAGCCCGCACAGACAGCAAAGACCATGTATTTTTCATTCTTCACAATTGCTCTTTTTCCAAGTGTCTACCTTGGTTTTATAGTCAGACTCACACTGTGGTTTCCAGTGTTTAGTTAAGTTATTTAGTATTTAATTCATTGGAAAACAGAGTGGTTGTTGGTTTAATAGACAAGGAGCTTATTTAATTTCTTGGATGACATTGTCAGTATAATCCTTTAAAAGGTCAACAATTTTGAGATTTTAAACTTGAGATCCCTTCTTCCCTCTGGAGGTTTTGACAACCCCTTTAGAAATCTTACTTACCTACCTACCCCATTTAAATCATCAAATAGAAATTTAAAAGTGCATTTTTTTTCTTTGCACTTATCCAGGAACATTGTAGTCCTAATTTGGCTAATGGGTTTATTTGCTCATGAACTTAGTTGGTGTCAGGGTGGCACTCACTGTTCTTGCATTATCCTTGCCTGTGACTTTACAGAAGAGTTAGCCAGTGGTTCTCTCACACATGCATCGTTACCCTGTCTGTAAAGATGAAGACATTGAGAATCAGGGTGTCAGTAATAAGCTGTGTCATATGTAAGCAGGGGCATTTCAGAGCTATAGCCACATGCTTCTACATCCTGTTACCTCTGTACAGCTATAGCAAACTAGACTTCTCAGATAGCTCTTCAGTTTAGCCCGCAAATTCTCTGAAAATTACTTTATTGTGTAAACCATGTAAATAACATTGTATTCAAAGACACAGAAGATAAACACTTAAGTTGGGTGTAGTGGTGCATGTCTGTGATTGCCTACATTGAAGGTTTGAAGCAAGCTTGAAGTACATGAGTCTCTGCTCCCCCCACCCCCCAAAAAAACCAGAAGGAGTATACATTTTCTTAGCTGTTTTATTTTGAGTTCCTGCCATTCACTTGACAGAGCTAAAAAGATTTAAAGTAAATATTTTCTTATCTCTGTGTCTAGATAACAGTATTTTTTTAGGTTTCTGCAGTTGTATTTTTATGTTTTACAGTCAGAGTTGGCAGTACTCACCTCTCATGGGTTTGATGAAAGAACAGAGATGAGGTTAGTAGTAAATGGCCTGTTCCTGTGTAGTGATGCAATGCTGAGCCATGTGGCAAAGGCTCTGCAGCCTTCTGAGTGGAGGAAATAATGGGAGACTGGACTCCGAGGTATTAAAATACCAAGCAGTCTGGTCTGAAGTAGCCTCTGTGTATCATGTTTTTATTGTGAGTGTACAGTTTTAGCAGAATAACATTTATCATGTTAAATAAGTTCTATTTGAATTTCATAGATATTGGTAGTTTGAAGTTTAGTTCTATAGACCTTTTTACTGTATATATTGTATATAGTGTACAGAATTGTCACGTTGGGCTGGTGAGATGGCTCAGCAAGTACATGCACCATTATTATTATTATTATTATTATTATTATTATACACAGGGTCTTCCTATTTAGCTCTGGCTAGCCTGGAACAAACTATGTAGACCATGCTGGATTCAAACTCACAAATCTACCTGCCTCTGCTTCCCAAAACTTGGGATTAAAGGCATGAATCACCATGCCCAGCGTTTACATGTGATTTTTGTGTAATAGATGTCAACTTAATTATGTATTTAATATAATTTATATTTAAATAATGTTGTTCAGTATTAACATATAGCTTTCCTTTCATCATCGCACCTTAGAACTGTGACATTAGATGAGGCTGTGTAGTTTGTTCCAGTGAGGTTACAGATGTGAGCTTGAGCCCAAAACTCCAGAGTTTATGCTTTCGTCTCCTAGTGCAAGATGCCCCCAAGTACAAGTATTTTTTTCATGTCTTAACCTAATAATTACTCTGGTCATTTGTTCTGTTTTGTTTTGTTGTTATTAAGACAGGATCTCCCTCTGTCTCAGGTCTTTGTATAGCAAGTATTTCCCAACTTTCTTCTGTGTGTAGGTGCTATTGCAATAGTGAGGTAAATAAGATGCTCTTTCTTCTGCAGGCAGCTCTTTCTAGAGCAGTGGTTCTCAGCCTGTGCATTTTGACCCCCAGATGGGTCACATACCAGATTTTCTGCAATCAGATATGTACATTAAGATTCATAATAGTAGCAGAATTATAAAGTAGCAATGAAATAATCTTATGGTTGAGGGTCACTCCAACATGAGGAACTATATTAAAGGGTTGCAGCATTAGGAAGGTTCAGAACCACTGCTCTCCAGGATAGGTGGGAATCACTGAAATACAGAGTGAAGGACCTGGGAGCAAAGTTATATGATCAAATCCTGTGTTCAATACCCAGCACCACCAAAAGCAAAGCAAGAAGGTCGTATGTACAGGATGTATGCTGGGATACACGGTGAGTAATGTAGCTTTGGTCTCTGGTTAGTATTGCCTACTTGACACTTTAGAGGCAACCCTCTAAGCCTGTCTGTGAGGAATTGTCTTGATTCTGCTAACTGATACAGGGAAACCTATATTAAATTATTCCCTGGGACCCAGAAACATTTGGTGGTGCTGGGTATTAAATACAGGGCCTCATGGGTTTGAGCACATGGTACTGAGTGATGGTACTTACAAGCAGAACATTTTGTGTTTTAATAAAGTTTTGATTTTGCTGCAAGATAACAAATAAGATTGATTTTTTTCTGAGGGCAAAGTGAATTGACCACATTTGTGTTATAGGAGAAAGTTCCTTTGATTGGGAACACTTGGAAGAATGTCTTTTGTTGTTGCTGGGGTTGGACTTAGGTGAGCTACGCCTCCAATGTCTTAACTACAGTGGACATTTAAGAAAGCCTGTTCAGTGTGTTTGTTTTTTGTCTTGTCTTTTCTTTCTTCCTTCTCCTTCCCTCCTATCCTCCTCCCTTCTCTTTTTTTCCTTCTGAACAAGGTCTCACTGTGTAGACTTGACTGGTTTGGAACTTGCTGTGTAGACCAGACAGGCTTCATTCACAGAGAGTCTCCTTCTCTGCTTCCTGAGTTGTAGGATTAAAGGTATAAACTGCCATGCCTGCCCTGCTCCAAACATTTGTCTTAGTTACTTTTCTCATTGCTGTAACTGAACACCTGACAACAGCAACTCAAAGAAGGGAGGGTTTACTTTGGCTCAGGGCATAAGAAGGTGTGGTCCATCTAGGCAGGCAAGGTCTGAGGGTAGGAGCTTGAGGCAGATGGTTGTATTTTGTCCATAGTAAGAAGCAGCCAACAGGAAGTAGGGCCAGGACCTAAAACCTGAAGACCAATCCCATTGACCAATTCAGTGAACTCCAATTGCTAAAGGTTCTACAGACTTAGAAAACTGTCAGTAGCTGGAAACCAGGTGTTGAGACATGAGCCCGTGGGACATTTCACATGCACACAGTGACAGTGTTTGTTGCTCTGCTGATGAAATGTCCAGTTACAATGTTTGAGTAATTTTTTTTCGATAATGCGCAGATGCTGGTTGTGGTGGCACATGCCTGTAATCCTAGCACTTGGGGAGGCAGAGGCAGGTGAATCTCTGTGAGTTCAAGGGCAGCCTGGTCAGCAAAGTGAGTCCAGGACAGGCAAGGCTAAGAAAAGAAAAATGTGCAGATACTATTTAACGTCTGTGAATATGAACTTAGCCCTCTGGCTAATAGATTTATTTAGAAGTAATTGTGATTCTCTTCCCTTAAAATAGCTTAAGTTTCAGGTGAATGTTATATGTAAGTAGGTAGCATCAAAAAAAGATTTTCGTGTTTTGGGAAAGGTGTTTTTTGTTTGTTTTGTTTTCGAGACAGTTTCTCTGTGTAGCATTGGCTGTCCTGGATTCACTTTGTAGAGCAGGCTGGCCTTGAACTTACAGAGATCCAGCTCCTTCTGCTTCCCCAAGTGCTAGGATTACAGGTTTTGCCACTGCCCCCAGTAGGTAAATGAAGTTTTTAAAAATATTAATTAAAAGAAATTTAAAAATGGAATACCAAGTTTAAGGGGTGGGGGAGGAGCCCAGAATGGCAGGTAGAGAACCTAATAATGATATATGCTTTCAAATACTGTCATACTTACAGTCCTAAAAGTCACGTGCTTCCTTCCTCTAATCTGCCAATTGGCATCAAGCCTTGCTAGCTCCATGTCTCATTTCTTTTTCACCTGAAGGAGCACTCATCTACAGTGCGCTCTGCACCAGAGGAGGAAATCAGCAGTATTACTGTCCTGTCCAGGCTCTGCCAGCTCTCCTAATCATCCATTTTCTTTTCTGGACCATTTCTACCCAGGAGTGTAGGTTGTCTTTCTCTTCAGAATCTTTCTATCTAGGACTTGCCCCCAATTCCCCTCATATTTCATGTTCTTCAGAAGTTGAAGGAACTGTATTCTGTAGAAAGGAAATCTAAAACTTGGGCTGACTATTTCTCACATTAGTAGCCCCAGTCTTGGCAGGAAGGATATTCTTCTTCCTAGTGCATCACATTACCATCATTGGGAATTGAGTGGAGTCCAGGAGTGTCCCAGCTTCTGCTACTCAGACCTCCCCCTGAGCATTTGTAACAAGACTTCTGCATCACTCACCTGTGCTGTTGTTCCAGTCACATTATTAACACTGTACTGAATGGATGAGCACTTTGCTTTTCTGCATCTTAAATCTGTTTATTCATTCGTATAAGTATGGACAGGTGGATTCCAGGGCATGTTGAGGGTTTGTGTGGATGGAGATCAGAGGAAAGCTTTCAAGAGTTGGTTCAGGTCTTTCACAATAGGATCTGGAGTTTTAGCTCAGATTGTCAGACTTGCACAGTAAGGTCTTTTATCTGCTGAGCCATTTTACTGCCCTCATCTGCACTCCCACACCTTATTTTTTGAGACAGGATCTCTCACTGAACCTAGAGATCATTTATTGGCTGGACTGGATGGTCCATGAGCTGGATCTACCTGCCTCTGCCTCAGTAACACACACTTACATGACTACTCACAAAAATGGGTGTGTGTTTACACACATCCACACATAAAAGCACATATATATATACAGACAACACAGTCACACACACACTTATACACTCACATATTCACACACATCCTGTCACACATACACATTGCAGATGCTCACTTTTTTGTTTGTGGGAATCCAAACTCAGGTTCTCATTTGTATCCAACATACATCTAATGACTAAGCCATCTTCATACCTCATAAATTCCTTTTTATTGAATGTCTAATAACATCATTTTATTTTAAAATAGATGTAAATGTTTTACAATGGGATATGCAGACCTTAAGTTGATTGGCTTGAATATATATATATATATATATATATATATATATATATATATATATATCCCTAAAAATATGTTGAACAACTAATATTTATGTGATACAAAATCTCATCTAGCTTGGCCTGGTCTTAAACTTGCTATAAATTTGAGACTGATCTTGACCTCCTGATTTTCTTGCCTCTCTTCTCCAAGTGGTAGAATTATAGGCATGTACTATCTACCATTCGCTACTTTTCTGCTTCGAGTTTGCGTCATTTGGCTTGTATGAGCCCTTCTGGCTGCTGCTTGTGATTCCCGTTGAGATGTCTTCATCATTCACTGAGCATTTTCTTTCTACTACAAAATGTTTCAGATTCTTGCTGTACTTCTGCCCAACATTGAAACCAGCTCTGGCTCTAAGGATTCCTAGTTCCCTTTAAGGGAGTACATGCTTTAGAAATGGATGTTTAAGCCCAGCACAGTGGCACACTCCTGTAATTGCAGCACTTGGGGAGGCAGAGACAGGATTATCTCTGTGAGTTCAAGGCCAGCCTGGTCTCGAGCCACTCCAGGACAGCCAAGGCTACACAGAGAAAACTTGTCAACAATCCCCCCCACCCCCAAAAGTGGCTATATTAGGTTCCTCTCTGCTCTGTTATTGTTCCTAGGCTTTCTTGGTAAAGAGTTAGGAAATAAAATGTAATGTAATGTATGAACACACACACACACACACACACACACAAATTATTTCCACATGAGTGTGCATTTATATTTCCCTTTGTTTATATACTTACTATACACTGTGAATCCAAACCTCTAAACTGCCAGTACTTCTGCTTCCTTCTTTCTTCTGTAAATCTTGACTGTCTTCAACATAGCAAATTTTCTAGCTGTGCTGCTTACCTCCTAGGCTTACTCAGCTGCATCCCTGTCTTCAGCTGTACAGCCTGTATGTGTCTTTGTGTGTCACTCTTTTCACAGCCTTGTATACTCGGCATTTGTTTGGACCTTCCTGTATTTTACCCTTATTAGCTCATGTTCTTTTACCACAAAAGAGCATGGACATGGCCAGAGGAGATTTAAAGTTAGATTTTATAGTTTTATTTCTTATGTATGTTTTGTAAAATAATTGTCTATCTTATTTAAACTTTGTTCTTTAGTACTATAACTATGCCATACAGATGGATTATATGCCTGCTGGAACACTCTCTCCATTGTTTTAAAGTCACTTTGGGATTGTCATATACAAATAGGTTGTTTTTTGCAGATTTGTTACCATTTTATATGTATATTTACTGTGTTTTAGCATCAAATTTAATATTCTTGTTTTTTGAGTCTCATAGTTGCATCAGCACTGTAACCAATTTAAATGCCTCCCTTCTTTTCCCCTAAGAAACTACCTTAGTAAAATGTCATGTAGAATGTTTTGTGTTTTAAAGGATTGATCTTAAAAACTACATGTTTTCTAGGCAGTGTCAGTGTTACCTAGCCATTTCAAAAGTTGATTTAGCTGTTGTTCTAACACTTTATGTTGTAAACTATAGCTGGGAGGCACTGTTGGTTTCTTTGTGCACTTAGGTGGCTACCCTGACACTTAGAAGGGTTCAGCCACCGTTAATGAATTTTCAAATTGCTTTTGTTAATGTTCCCATGATGAACTGATTTTTTTTTTTTTTTTTTTTTTTTTTGGCGGGGGGGTGGTGCCAGTTAGGACATTTGGTAGATTGACTAGAAAAACAGTTGTTTAAGCAACGCGGGGTAACTGTGAAATAGCTGTTGCCTTAGCAACTCGAAAATGGTTTTGTTTGCTAAACAAAGGGATGGTAATTTAGTGGTTTAATTTCCTTTGTGGTGTGGAGGTACTACTCAAAAACATCTTATTTTTAGCATCCAAGATGGTCTATATTATTGACCAAAATCTGAGAAATAGAACAAAAAGAGAAGGTAAGAGGTTTTTGTTTTCCTTCTTGACTATATAGATACACATATCTGCATAACTGTCAGTTCTCATAGTCAGGGGAGTCTTGGTTAACCTACTGACCTCCTTGGTTAAACCTCTTTGTGTGTGTGTCTGCTGTGGACCAGAATACGTTAGTCTCAGAATAGCTGTGCAGACTTGGTTGATTTCTGCCACAGTAATGGATCATGGCGCACTTCATTAAGCATCAGCCTCATGGAGACCTAGCAACTCTTACGACTGGAAGGCAGCATGATTATGTCATGGGTGAGTTGAGCAAGGGAAACTATTTGAGGGGTTAGGATAGGGAGAGGGAAGAGAAAAAGATAATGACATCTCTTCTTGATATAGAAATTGTTTTTTAATGACCAAACTCCCCTTTTAAGGACATAAATTGTTTGGTCTAGGTTTTTTTTTTTTTTCCACTGTATACTGGGTATGTTCCACATACTGCAGATATAAGATGTACTTTTCATCCCTGTGAGGTAGTGACTGTAGTATGAGCCAAAGGTCCTAATCCAGTATTTAACTGTAAAGTGGTAGATTTGAACCTAGGCATCTCATTCAGGAATCTGCCTTTTTGGGAGTGCTTGAGATAGAACTAAGCAAAACATCCATTATGTCACTGAGTTAAAGCCCATAGAAATTGGTAATATATTCCTAATTAATATTTGTACTGTCTTTCATTAATATAAAAGTGTGGGATATAGGTGTGTTGTGTATGCACTTACCATGTGTACATGTATGGAGGTCAGATTAGATGTTGGGTATATTTCTTAATGGGTTTCACCTTATAAATGATTTTTAATTAAGATGACTTTGTATATATACGTATGTATGATCCAGGGAGATGTGCATGCCATACCAAGTGTTGCGGAGGTCCGAGGACAAGTTCATGGAGTCAGTTCTCTCTTCCACCTTTATGTGACTTCTAAGGATTGAATTCAAGCAGTCAGGCTTGCCAGGGAAGTGCTTTTACCCACTGAGCTGTTTTGACAGCCCCTCCATCTCAGTTTTTGAGAAAGGGTTTTTCTCTGAAACCAGGATTCTTGGCATTTTGACTTGACTGGCTGACCAGTGAGCCCTGGAACCTGCCTGTCTCTCTGTCCCACCAGTTCTGGGCTCGCGTATGCACAATACCACATCAGCTTTTTAAATATGCTTAGTCATGTCTCCAGCTCCATAACAAGAGAATTTATCTCTGAATTGCAGTCACTACAGAAAAGAATTTTTTGTTACTAGTGCAATACCTGGGATTTAAAAAAAAAATAAGGTCATGCATATAAATGTGGGAAATGAGGCATGTGATTGACCAAAGTGTATTATATGAATATGTAGAAATGTTAAAATGAAATTCATTATTTAACATAGTACATGCTGATAAATGATTTCAAACAGTAAAAACAAAAAGACAATATCAATAATGTTAAGGGGGAATAGGAAGGGAAATATAGATAGGATGGCTGTTGAGGGGTTAGTAATTGTTAGCAGCCAGTTTAAGGTCAGGAGCTGTTATACGTGTGTGTGTGTGTGTGTACACAGTTGGAGTGTTCCTTAACAATTAAAAGGCAGAGGACATGCAGTTTAGAAGTGAACAAACAAGAACAGAAAACCTTCTTTCCTTTTTTGGAGACAGGGTCTATTTTACAACCCTGGCTGGCCTAGAACTTACTCTGTAGACCAGGCTGGCCTCAGACCCATAAGTGCGCCTGTCTTTCCCTCTGGAGTGCTGGCATTAAAAGTGCGCATGACTATGCTTTGTGACAGCTGTCCTTTGAACCAGACTTTGATCAGAATATTCATTTACATACATTTCACCTCTACTCCTTTCCCCATAAATTAAAAGTTTCAACTGTTGTTTTTTTTGTGTGTGTGTGTTGTTCTGTTTATAATATGTCTTTGATTACTTCTCTGTAAGTAGAGAAGTAACACTTTAAAGTCATATGATACATATCAGCTGTCTTGAACTTTATCATTGGATTTTGGATTAAAAACTACTGAGATCTGACTAGTATTGTTACTAGTTGACCAAATGAACAAAGTGAATCAGCTTTGAATTTGCACCAGTTTGTGGTGAGGAATCATTCCAATTGAGGTTGCCACATGTGAGTTTGTATTGAGGTAATTTCTGATTTGTCCACATGGAGAGCTTCATAATGATAGCTAACTACTTTGGGCCTCAATCCTTTCTGATAATGCCTTTGTTTTCTGATATGCAAATTAAAGGCTAGATAGGTTTAGCAAAGTAACCCATTGGTACTTTGAAAGCCTGTGTACTTAATCAAGTCTGTTGTTAGCAAATGCTGAAGTAATGATAGATCCAGTAATTGCTCTGCTCTGCTAACATTACTTATGACAGTTTGACCATCTCAGTTAGAGATGTGACTTGGGTATCTTCAGAGAATCACATTTGCATTTTGAATAATATTTAACAATTTTAGTTATGTAGTTCTACTTTTAGATGATTAAATATGTCTCAAAGTAGCTCCAAAATTTTGACTGTCTTTGTAGCCTTGTGCCTGTGGGATTGTTAGACAGATATGCTTAACATTCAAACACTTAAAAGTAAAGGAGAATTTATGAATAGAAACTAGCCCAGAATGAGGCAAAGGAAACAGAATTAAGATGGGTGTATTATACAAGTCTGTAAACTTAGCACCCAGTGGGTCTGAGGCAGAAGGACCATAAGCTCCAGGCTATGTAGAAATACCCTGTCTTAGAAATTAAAATGGGGAAAATAGAGTCAGAACACTAGCAAAACATGACTCATTGCTTTTTCTTTGCTCATGCTAACAGATCATTCCTGCTTGGCCCGTGTCTTTGTTTTAGGGGTTATATTTGTTTTTCATTTGCATGCATTCTAAGAGTTATTTTCTTATTTGCAGTTAACTTCTTTTATTTAACTTCTCTTGTTATCATTATTATTGTTATTGTTATTATTTTTAAATCTATGGAGGCTATTTATTTATGTTTTACATCTCTAGAAAAAAAAAATCAGGATTTTCCCTCCTGTGTGTTTTCGTCTTGCTTGTTCATGGTCCATGATGCCAGCTGAGGTTGTCAGTACAATGAAGCCAAACTGATGGTACAGGAGCAGATTGTTCTGCCAGTTTTCTAGGTCTTTGAGTTGCACATCAAATCTAGGGCTGATCGCCCCACACTTGTTCAAGCTGCCTGTGAAGTCCACAACTATTTTCCCAGCTCTGTGGTCATCAGTGATCTCAGATCCACCAGTGTAACATTCACAGTTAGGAAGCGAATGATGACTTCGGAGCATGGCCTGATGAGGACCTGGTGGCTGCCTCTCTTCTCAGCATTGTTTATACTCTTGAGAGAGCATCCTCCAGGACTTCCATGTGCACCATGAAGACGGTGTGGAAAGATGACAGTTTGCCCCTTACTATTATTTTAAGTCCTCTCTTTTTTTTAATCTAACAATTATATGTGTTTTAGCTTGAAGAAAGAAAAATAGATCATTTCAAAACAAGATTCCTTTTTAATATTTTAAGGAATCAACTCTTTTGCAGCTAGTGTGGATTCTAACTGGTGAGGGTATGGTGTGGGCTTAGTGTGGAGAAATCCTACAGCTCAATGAATCTTTTGTGAACTGGTTGAATGGTGCTAATATTTGATGTGAATGTTAATCAAAATATGTCAGCAATATTTGAAATTCTTACTACTATATTTTATTCAGAGGTCTGTTAATTTAAAAGCCTATCAGAAGACCATATTTTGTAAAATATTGTTCAATTATGGCTTCATATATATGGACTCGCATACATAACACACACATATATGGACTGTATGTGACATTACAAGGCCTGATTTTATTTGTTGGCTCCTTCCACTTTTCATCTCGGTGACATTGAGTTTGCCACCCCTCCCCCCACTTTCTTGCCCCTACCCTCCTCCCCCACGCAGTGAGACAGGCCTTCTCTGTATATCCCTGGCTGTCCTGGAACTCACTCTATAGTAGACTAGGCTGGCCACGAACTCACAGTAATCCACCTGCCTCCATCCTCCGAGTGCTGGTATTAAAAGTGTGTGCCACAACTGCCTGGCTATAAAAAACTTTTTTTTTTTTTGCTTCTTCCTTTTTTTAAAAATCATGTTTTTTGGTGTGTGTGTGTATGCACACACACCACACACACACCATGGTGTCCCTGTGGAAGTTAGAGAACAACTTGTACAAGGTTTTTGTGTGTTGTCTGTTTTCTTACACCATGTGGGGGCCTGGGATTGGATTTAGATTTTGAGGCTTGGTGTAAGCATCTTTTGCTACTGAGTCATCTTACCTGCCCCCAAAGCTTACTTCTTAAACATTTATACTTCTGTGTAGGTACAGATAAGAAGCATGGTTGTGTGCTTATGCATGTAGAGGCATGTGGTTGACATCCAGTGTCTCTTGAAGTTTTTGATACGGTTTTTCTTTTCTTTTTTTTTGGGGGGGGGGAAGAATGCCTGTTTTATTTTTATTTTATTTTTTAACTTCTATTAGTTACACTTTCTTCACTTTGTATCCCCCCATAAACCCCTCCCTACTCCCCTCCTAATTCCACCTTTCCTCTCCCCTCTTCACGCATGCCCCTCCCCACGGCCACTGATAGGGGAGGTTCTCCTCTCCTTCCTTCTGATCCTAGTCTGTCAGGTCTCATCAGGAGTGGCTGCATTGTCTTCTTCTGTGGCCTGGTAAGGCTGCTCCCCTTCAGGGGGAGGTGATCAAAGAGCAGGTCAATCAGTTCATGTCAGAGGCAGTCCCTGTTCCCATTACTATGTAACCCACTGAACTGCCATGGGCTACATCTGTGCAGGGGTTCTAGGTTATCTCCATGCATGGTACTTGGTTGGAGTATGAGTCTCTGGAAAGACCCATGTGTTCAGATTTTCTGGTCTGTTGCTCTCCTTGTGGAGTTCCTGTCCTCACCAGATTTTACTATTTCCCACTTCTTTCATAAGATTCCATGTACTCTGCCCAACAGTTGGCCATAAGTCTCAGCATCTGCTTTGATAGTCTGCAGGTTTTTCTTACTAAGCCTAAACTTACTAAGCCTAAACTAAACCTAACTTCAGGAATATCTCCATCTTCTTTAAGGCTTGGATTGCAGGTGCATACCTCCTTGCCAGACTTTTCATTTGGGTTCTGGGGATCTGTTCTTAGGTTGGTGCTTGGGTGGCAGTTGCTTTACTGATTGACATCTCCCCAGCTCCAATTGGGTAGCTTTTAATTAACTTCTTATATACTTCATAACTTGGTGTTTCTCATTAGTCTTAATTTAATTATATATTATTTCTCTCTGAAATGGAATGTTATTGTCTAGTTGTGAGTTATGGAGAGTAGTTGTGATATGGTCATGAAGACTGTTTCTACTCTGCTTAACCACAAAATGAATTGAAATTTCCTTATTTAAACATAATTGATAAAGATTGTGTTCAAGATACAACATGATAACTTCCTATGTATGTTCTGTAATGATTATTAAAAAGAATTGACACATAAACACCACCTCTTATTCTTGGTAAAATAAAGCAACAAAATTACATCTTGTATGGAATTTGGCCAAGGAAAATGTTATTTAAAGAGGGCTAAGATGGGTGGGTTGAAGATGTGCATTTGAGAGATGGTTAAGAATACTGGCTGCTTTACTAGAGGACCAGGGTTTGATTCCCAGCACCCACATGGTGTTTCACACCTGTCTGTAACTTCAGTCTTAGAGGATCTGATGTCCTAATTTGGCCTCCACGGCCATTGACCTCATGTGGTTCACAGACATACATGCAGTCAAAACACTTAAGTAATAGAAAATGAAAAAAAGCAACATAAAGTCACCAAGTTACAGTTAACCCTGAAATGTTACTAACAAGGAAGAGTTGGTTCTTTCCCTGAAGCCACATTCTTACTACAGCCTAAATGTACAGCATGGCTCATAGGCATTTCCTAACTTAAAAGCATATTGGTAGTGATACTTGCTGCCATGGCTTATGACCTGGAAGCTATGTGCTGGGGAAAAATATAACTGACTTTCACAACCTTTCTGATCTTCACACATGTTGTGGTGCAAACTTAGCATGCATGCCAAAGCTTTTTTCAATTAAAAGTGTACACTTGATTTGGCATTAAAAAGAAACAAAAATATTTTGCAGGCTGGGCATGATAGTGCATGTCTTTGATCTCAGCACTCTGGAGGTAGAGATAGGTGGATTTGTGAGTTTAAGATTGCCTTGGTTGACATATCTAGTTCCAGGCCAGTGAGGGCTACATAGGGAGATACCTGTTTCAAAGAACAAATAACAGTAAAAGGTTTTTTTTTTTTTTTTTTTTTTTTTTTTGTAACAGACACATGTAATCTCTGTTTGAGGGGCTGAGAAAAGTGGTTCTTGAGTTCAGTGTCTGCCAGGGCTGTGAGCTCCTGTTTTGTTTTTTTTAAGCCTACAGCACCCGGTATTTCCAAACAATCTCCTATCCAAGAGCTAACCAGGCCTGACCTTTCTTAGCTTTCAATATTAGACAGGATAGGATGTGTTTAGGGTGGTTTGGCTGTAGGCCATATAAATATGTTGATATATATATTTCATGACCTTTATAATATATACATTATAAATATATTTATATGTAATATATTTATACTATACTGTAATATAAATATAAATTATAAAGGTCATGAAATATATATCAGTGTGTCCAACTTTTGACGTTTTGATAAATGCTATCTACAAATTATGTTGGACTGCCTTAATAGCTATTCTGGGGCACATGTAGCTTTAGTTGTAGCCAGAGGTGAATGCCACTGTGCAAATCTTAGATGCAGTTGCAAGCACTTGGTTATAACATTGGCATATCTGTTTTCTTTTGAGGAAGATTGCTCCTTGTCCATTAGCTGGGGCATTAGGGCTGAAGTTAGATTAATGTCTTTGTGCAGTAGGTGACCTGAGTGTCCTGTGCTCATTGACAGTGTTTTGTACTGTATGTTTTTTTGTGATTTCTGGAGGATGTTAATTATATTAAGATAAAAAGAGTCTGGACAGATTGGGGCATGCTGAAAATTTTGAATATTGTAGGGCTTCTTAGGACTTTTTAGCATATTAATGAATATTTAAAAGAGGAGACAGAGGGATTACTCAGTAATGGATTTTTCCAAACTTTTGGTGCCTCTTTTTGGTGAACGCCTTAGGCTATTAGTATTTCTTATAAAACAGTTTGGGAAAAAGCCACTTACATAATCTTACTTTGGCTATGGAATTGATACATGTTAGATTTAGTGCGGAAATGCAGCTTACTGTAAAAAAAAAAAAAAAAATCAAAGCAGCCAGATTAGAACCAGAAGAATAAAAACCACAAGTGAGCAGTGTATTTAAAGCAGAAGACCAGACCAACAGTGAACCCATATTAAAGCATTCTGTCAGTAGTTTGAGACAGTGCATAATGGATTACTTCATGTGGTTTTCAGCAAGAGTTGGGAACACATGAACGTGTTTTATTCTGTCGTAGAGTCCTGGAGATAAAGAACAGAACCATCCTGAATCTGGATGGCTACAGGGTTTAGCCTGTTAAAAGATATTTGTTAGTGCTTTGAGATTTAAGATCTGTTAACTAATAAATTCAGTGGTTGTATAATAGCTGCATAATATAAGTCAGTGAATGAATGAATAGGTGATGGGAGCCTTAAATGGAAGGTTTTATCTGCGAGTGATCTTCGAGAATGTATGTGTTTAATAGGAAAAAGTCTTTATGTGATATGTATTTATTTAGTCTATGATAAACATTTCAAATTTATAGTATTTTATAGATGCTTGTTAAAAGCACACTTCACTATTTTAACTTACATTGCTTTAATAAGATTAGATGTATTCTGAAGCCTGCTTGTAGGAAAAAAAAAATCAGCAGTTTAAATGAAGTTATATTTCTTTGCATTTTTAGGCCCTTGATGAGCCTCCCTATTTGACAGTGGGCACTGATGTGAGTGCCAAATACAGAGGAGCCTTTTGTGAAGCCAAGATCAAGACTGCAAAAAGACTTGTTAAAGTCAAGGTAAGTATTATTTGGAATTTAATAGTCATTAAATATTTGATACTTAAAGTTTAAAAATCTAAAAATTATCTTTGTGTAAAATGAGTTTTAAAAAATGTTGTGTATATAAACCCACTGCCAAACTAAACAATATTTGTGTGCTAGAGAGATGGCTGAGTGCTTAAGAGCACTGTCTGCTCTTATAGAGATCCTCAGTTCAATTTTCAGCAACCACATGATGGCTCACAATATTTGTGGTTTTAAAATATTTAAATTGGAATAAAATTTGCTTATCACAGCTGATAATCTCAATATAATTTTACTGCAGACTTGGGTCATTGGATTGATATTTTAGTATTAGAAAGGACCTTAGAAACCATCTAATTTGATTCTTTAGTTTTATTATATGAAAATGATGGCTAGACATCTACTCCTCAAGAGGTAGAGGCCAGCCTGGGCTCCATATCAAGTTTCTAGCCAGTTAGGTCTACCTAAGATTCCCTGTATAACAAAACACCGGTATTGACACTCTCCTGTGGCCCTTTCTGTGATCCTGAGATGGAATCTTGGGCCTTGGGAATACTAGGCAAATATTCTACCTGCTACAGAGCCATTTACCCAGCCCATCCTTTTGTCCCCCCTGCCCCTTTTTTTATGAGACAGGGTCTTGTTATGTTGTTCAGGCTGACCTTAACTTACAGCAGTCCTCAAAACTGCAACCTCTGAATGTTGGAATTGCAGGTGTATGCCACCTGATACTTGGCCCTTTGCTGTTTTTGAAAAAATCTTTCTGAAGTGCTTGAGTAAGCTCAGCTAATGGACAAATATACATTTAATTGCTTTCATTTTAGGAAATTGCCATAAGATGGTGAGGTGTACCTATGGTCCGAGCTATTTACAAGGCAGAGGCAGGAGGATCATTTTAGTTTAGGAATTGGAGACCAGTGTGGAGAACATAGTAAGATCCTCCATCTCAAAAACAAGTGAAAGGGACTGGATTTGAAGCCTAGTGGTAGAGCATCTGCCTGCCATGAGCAAGGCCCTGGGTTTGATGATACCAACATAAAGTATGAGTAGATGATTGAATGTCCATGAGTGCTTAATAGGAGAATGAAAATACAGGGTAGTAAAAACTGAGGACCAGTGAAGTATCTTAGTGTTGGGCGTTCCACGACTTGAGGGACTCCATTAGATGGAAGGAGAGTGGAGATAGGAGGATGTACAGTATAGACGAGTAGACAACCGTGCACCCATTGTTTGAATAATTAACCAAGTGGAAGGTATGATATTTCCCCTGAAGAGTTCTGTACTTGTTGCTGGGTGTCTCTCTTAAGCATGTGTTAAAGGTTCCTGGGCAATTTTAATTTCTACTCTGGTTAAAAGCCATGTGATAAGGCCTCTAATTAAGTTTGAACCTGAAGGGTATCCATCTTGGCCCCACCTTCCTTACCTTCCATTTTCACAAGCTGGTGCTTGGAGTTACTTTGTAATGTGGTTACATAGATGCTTTTACAGTGACATTTCCTGTTCTGGCATTGTACATTGTGTTTTCAGAGCACAGTAGTTATTTGTCAGCACCATCCAAAGGATGAATAAAAACCCATTTATCAGTTTTATCATTTGTTTGCTTAGGGCCACTTCTAGGATATATGACATTGAATTTGGCAAAACCACTTTTTCTCATGGTGGAGGAGAAAGCTATTCCTTAGCTCAGGGATAGCATTCCTGTGCCAGCAAGAAGTGTGTTCTTTGGGCAAGAGCAGTGTCACTCAGGGCTTGTGCCTGGGCTTGAAAAGCATAGGTTGAATTTTATCTCAGATCTGAAGCTAGCTATGTAACAAATGACCCAGGGGATGAGACACAGCTGTCCCACTCTTCTGGATGTGAAGGAAAGAGACAAGGCTACCAGTACTTTGCTATACTTCCTATGTTGGCAGCACAGGACACATTGGCCATGTAATAGACTTTTGAAACTCCGTTTTGAATTTTCTAGGAAGCCCCACAATTTATAATTCAAAGTTAATGCTTTCCCTAACTTAAAACATTTGATAATTAATTAAAAGTACGTAGAGGGGTGGCAGGATAGGTGGCTGAATAGTTAAGAACGCTTGCTGCTTTTGCAGGGGACCTGGGCTTGATTCCTAGCACCCATGTTTGGTGGCTCACAACTGTCTTTAACTCTTGAAGGAACACACACACTATTTCTCTCTCTCTCACTGACTCACAGTTATAAGTAAAAATATAAAACAAACTTTAAAAAATGAATGCAGCTAGACAAGGTGGCATGTGCCTTTAATCCCAGCACTTGAGTGGCAGAGGCAGAGGCAGGTAAGCATTGTCTGTATAGGGAGTTCCAGTTAGTAAGGGAGTTTCTGGGTAAGCCTTGTATATATAGGGAGTTCCAGGACAGTCAGGGGTATATAGAGACAGCCTGTCTCAGACAAAGTAAATGCATTTTAAGCAGACTTGGTGATGCATTTATTTACTAGCTGTTATCTGTTGGACATTTATACCACGTGAAGCATTATCGAAGATGTTGGGATTCTAGTGTTAAGATTTAGTCTTAAAAACCCCATGTGTGTTACTAAAACACATGGGATACTGTGGATACACAACCTCTTTCCATGAGTGAGTGAGTCTGTTTTATGTTGACCATTAGACTTTTAATATTAAAGAACATGTTAATGCATCAGTTCTTATAGAATTCTTTTCTATAGAGAAGAGAACTACGTCAATACTGAGTATAGTACTTTTTTGTTTGTTTTGAGACAGGGTGTCAGTGTAGTTCTGTCTGTCCTATAACTTGCTGTACAAACCAGGCTGGGCTTGGACTCACAGAGACCCTCCTTCCCCTGCCTCCTGAGTGCTAGGACTAAAGGCATGCTGTTACCATACCTGGCCTATGAAGCTTTTTACCAGGTATTAAATTTTTCTGGCCTCACTGGCTTTAATCTCAGCACTTGGGAAGGAGAGGCAAGCAGATCTTTGATTTCAGGGCCACTCTGGTCTATATAGGGAGTTCCACATCAGCTAGGGTACATGGATGTGAAATCCATCTTTAAAAAAAAATTTTTTTTTTTAACTATTTTCCTATTCTCTGATTTCCATAGTAGTGATACAGATACAAAAAGTTCTGGGAAACACTACCAATGTTTAGCTCTATTGTAGTCTAGTTCTGTGATCCTGCAGTATTTACTTAAACTTTCTATGCCTTCGCTTTCTTTTCAACAAAAGGGAAAGAGTTTTAGGAGGTTATTCTGTGTTTCTTCTCCATGCTGGAGATTAAATTTCTTTGACAGATATTCTACCTCTGAGCTACTGTCTACAAACTTGGAGACTGATTAACTTTGTTCTTTGAAGCTGAGGCTTAATTCTGAGTAACTGTTGTGTCCATTGTGTGTGGTAGTACAAACCTGTAATCTAAATACAAGACTGAGGCGAGGCTGAGCTACATAGCGAGACTTGCAAAACTAACAAACAAACCCAAACAAAAAACAGAACAAAACAAAACAGCAGGAAAAATAAATTTATATCTACTGCTTACTATTAAATTAGGCGTACACAAAATGATACAATTCCCCATAGGGCTAAGCTCATTACATCCTCTTCCTCAAATTTTAAGGGCAGGACGTTGTACAACTAAAGTAATAAGTGTTAGAATACAGTATGTTGAATGGAACACCCAGCCTTGTAGGTGTGGTGTCTGTCAGTGGTTATTTTTATTTTACAAAGAAAATCTGTTTAAATGACTTTTCTATTACTCTGTTTAGTGTTTGGCCTTTTATTTAGAGTAGGTGGTCTTTATTTAGTTTGTATTATTTAAACATACACGAGCTGATACTGGTTTTTGTTTTGCTTTGACTGTTTTTGGTGTATGATTAATTGGATTCATATTTTTTTTAGGTGACCTTTAGACATGATTCTTCAACAGTGGAAGTTCAGGATGACCACATAAAGGGCCCACTGAAGGTGAGTCATCATTATTCTCAGTTTTGATTGGAGACTGATACTTGATCTTTTTCCTTTTAACTCATTGGCTATTCATTATTAGTTTGATACATAGTTTTCCCTAAAATGACTAATTAAAATATATTTAATGTTAAATCATATCTGAAATGATAGCAAAATATGTGTTTAAAGATGAAATGAGCATCAAGGAGGCATTAACTGCTCTCACTCAGGTGTGCTTGGTGTAAGAGCTGTGCTCTCAAAAGTAAGAAAATCAAAACGAAATCCAGAGCGCTTGATTTTGGAGCCACCTGCTGGCAGATTAAATCTTTTGAGGGTAACTGTGAGGCTGATCTATTTGTTCTTCATCCACTAGTGGGATAGTTGCTTTACTTTCTTGTGTACCAGTATGCCAGTTATAGGGAGTTTGGGAAACCACTGTGGCTGAAAATGCCCACTGTTAGGGCTTGAGGAATCTTAAGAAATACTAAGAAGAATGGAGAAATTTGTAGACCTTTGCAGAAAACATATCTTACATGGTACCATGGGCTTCTAAAAGTAATCAATTAAAAAAAATGTTTATTACTAACTCTTAACCTTATAAAAACAGGTTTTTTAAATCATTTTTATTTTATAGGCATCATTTTAATATTTTGAGAGTCCATTGTCACATGTAAGGATCAGAAGACAAATCCTTTAGCTTCCACTTACTTAATGTGTGTTAGTACTGTGTCAAGTCTTTTTACATGTAGTGTTTTATTAAATCTTGAGAACAGCTCTATAGGAAAGACAATTGAAGAAAAGAAGTAATTTGACTCCAGTTTCACAAGCAATAATGTCAGTGTCAAGATTCAGATAGGTTCACAGCTTGTGAATGAGAAGGTGTGCTGTTTGGATTCTTCGTATACACTGTGTCCCACACATGGCACCATTGTTCTTTGCTCTCTGACTTGCCTTGTTCTGCTGTAGACCCACATGTACCTACCACTAGGAATTTCATTGCTGCCTAGGGGTGGAATTGGCAACTGTTTTGTAGACTTTAACTATCTTTCTCTTCTTAGACTGGACTAGTGTCTTTAATAGTGGTAGAGTTGACTTACTATTTTTTTTGTGTGTGTAATGAGGTCGTATTACTGTTTTGGCTTTGTATATCCAGTTGTAACAAGTTTTGGTATAGGATTAATGAAGTATTTTTAACTGTATTTGGGGAGGTGATGTCTGTAGATTTGAACTATTTCCTGATTTTTGTAGCTTTTTTTTCAGTTGGGTTCATGTTTTTCTTAGAGGAAATCAATAGAAATCATGGTTATTTAATCTCAGTATGCTTTGAATAATGAATGTATAGAAAAACGGCACATAATGTGATTCCTGATTTAAAAACTGAGTGTGTGTTTATTGATTCTTCATGGGACTTGTCTGATTTCTTGTGCTCTTTGTTTACTCTTTGATCATTTCATAGAGCCAAGGTTTCTTCTCTTAAGGAATTTATCTTAATCATCACTATAAGGACCATGAAAGTGTAAATACCAGCATAGCATTTTCATGGCAAGATGGAAAGTACTATAAATGCCATCAGCAGTGGGACAGTCTAACCCTTAAGAAGAGCTCAGGACTTTTTTGATTACCTCTGTCCATCCTCAGCTTCCTTGAAAGAAATGTGGGAGGATTAGGGAAGGACAGTTATTTCATAGGCAGTACTTCTCAGATTTCTGTAAAGACCCCTGGGAGTTCTTAAGTCGCCGTTACAGGCCTATAAGGACAAAACTGCTTTCTTAATAATACTTAGATGTATTTGCCTTACACAGTGTATGGACATTTTCACTGATGATAGATAGAAAAGTATGTCAGTAAAACTACATGCATCTTGAATGCAAATCAAGCCAATGGCAGTTTCATTCATCACCATGTATTAGTTAAAACAAAACAAAACAAAACAAAACAAAAACAAAAAACAAGGTTTGGTTATTATTTATTGCTTTTGGTTCATTTGTCTTTAAAAAGTTTTTCTAATATTTAAATAACATTTTAGGTAGGAGCTATCGTGGAAGTGAAGAGTATTGATGGTGCCTATCAGGAAGCTGTTATCAATAAACTGACAGATGCAAGTTGGTATACTGTGGGTAAGACAATAATTCTCTATTAAAAATTTTATTTTTAGTTATACAAAACTTATGTTACAATAATGCAGATAAAGCTAGATTTCTTGGATTAAATTTCCTTTACTAGTGCTATAGACTCTGTTACTGGTTATCTTTCAGATCTTAAATATTTCTAAGCTGTTTATATGTACATATAATTTGAAATTACTTAGTATATAGAGTGTATAGTTGGATTTCTAACTATTTCCACTTCAAAGTATATCTTACAGAAACTTGTTTTTCCTTTTCTAAGTATAGATTTCAGTATTATTAGCTGTCTAACCTGGTGTAGAACACAATTTCTGGTAGTAGCTGGACTGTTGCACTAAGAAAATTTAATGATTTCTGACATCATCTTAGGAAAGTTCCTCAGTTGTTTTCATTTTTACTTCCTCACATAGTTTTTGATGATGGAGATGAGAAGACACTGAGAAGATCTTCATTATGTCTGAAAGGAGAGAGGCATTTTGCTGAAAGTGAAGTAAGTGATCGAGTTAAATGAACACATCTTTTGTTGTTGTTTTGTGTGTTTGTTCTGGACAGGATCTCATCTCACAGTGTAGCCCTGGCTGTCCTGAAACTCACTGTATAGACCAACCTGGCCTCAAACTCACAGAGACCCACCTGCCCCTGCCTCCTGCGTGCTAAGATTAGAGGTCTGTGTCACTATGCCTGGTTTAAACACGTTATTATTTTGTATGGAAGGAGTGAAATTTTGCTTTTTCAATCCAGCCAACAAATCTGTTATCAGTAAATTCCTGAGTACAGAAGTGTCATTATAATGTGATCTGTGAACTATGTTGAAACCCTGAGTTCAGACACGAAAATTTGTCTTTATTGTTTAAAGCATTGTAATACTTTTCCATGAAGAAAATTGTAGGCTTGTTTAATTGCCTTGAGGCTTTTTTTTTTTTTTTTTTTTTTTTTTTTTTTTTTTTTTTTTTTTTTTAAATAGGGTTTCTGTGAATTCCAGGCTGGTCTGGAACTCATGATTCTCTTGTTTCTGTGTCTTGAATGCTGGGATTATGGACATGTACCGCTATGCCTGTTCTTTGGGCTTTTTCTATGTAGCTTTATGTCATTTGTAACTAACTGTGAGAAAGAAGTGTCTGATTTATTATTCCATCCAGGTTTTATAAGACTTTAAAGGCTTCTTAAGAATTAATAAAAATACTTGGAGAGCTGAAGATGACAAGCAATCAGGAACACTTCCTATTGACATTATAGTTTTGCCTGGCTGCTTGCCCTTTCTGAAACCACCCTCTTTATCTTTTACATTGATTTCTCCTTCACAGTGTTAATTATTCCCTGATATTAAAGTATGCATTTTGTTTGTTTTGGTGGTCCACATTCCTAGGTAGCATGTATCACGAGCAGGCTTTGTTTTCTTGGCTGCTTTGATCATAGTTCCTGATACAGTGCCTGGCACAGGAAGGGAGCTGAGCACTTGTTCGTTAAGTCAGATGTAATGAAGTGCATGTCTACCAGAGGCTTTGCTAAGTGACTTATGTACATTGTCACATTCTTTGCATTATGCATGGTTGCTGTTGTTAATCACCCCTACTTAATTAGTTAGGAGACTTGATCGCCTTCAATAGGAGAACATGTTAGACTAGCACTCTGAAGCACTAAAGCCAGCTCTTTACTTGAACAAAAAAAACTGGGCCAAGGATCTGAACTCAGGAACTTGAGTCAGCATTACAAAGTAACATGCTGTGCATGGTCTAGGTCATTCTGTCAAAAGTGACTGATACATAGTGTAACTGAACTGTGATAGCTTTGTCCTCTTTGTTTCTAAAGTATGGGATGCTTTAGTATTATTTATATTAGACAATGTTTTTGTTTTGAAAATACTTAAGCTTCCCTCAATGATTGAAATCCCATGTATATTTTAAGTTTCTTGTAGTCTACCACTCCCTGCACTTCTTAGCAGACTGTTTGATATTTCCAGATACGATTTGTACTGGCTTATCTTGGTTCCTGTTGAGCTCAGATCCTCTCCACTTGCTGGAATCTTCTCTTAAGGCCACCAGAAATGCTTTTCTCCTGTATAATATCTTTCATTGGCTTTTTGCCCAATTTAGATCAACCTCATTCTTTATCTTTTTATACTTCCCTGGAGTGTTTTTGCTTTATGGTCCTTTTTGTTACTTACTTGCCCTATGAACTTTAAACTACTTTAGGAGAATAGCCACATTTTCTTTTCGTGTTGATTCCTCATTTTCTCAATACTGCTTTCTTTATAAGAGCCTTCAATAATTACTGGATTGTATTTGCTTGTTTTGTTGTTCTTTTGAGATGAGGTCTCTCAATGCAGCACTGGCTGAACTTGAACTTGCTCATTAGTTGATGCTGACCTTGAAATTCTGTCTTCCTCTATATTTCATCAGAGCCTCCCAAAGTGCTAGAATCATAGGTATGTGCCATCACAATTTGGCGTAGTTTTAGAAGTTTGTTGTTTTGTTGGCTTTTTGCTGCTGCTCTCTCTATAGGCTGGGCATATACTGAACTTGTGGCATGAACCTCTGCCCTTTCTCCCAAGTGTTGTATTACAGCTTTGCACCAGCACACTCAGTTTTGAAGGTTTACATGTAAGAAATCAGACTACATTGGAGCAAGTGACATGGTAAAATAATCTTTCTGCATTTATGAGGTTTATATATAACTCCATTCCCTTAGAACACATATCCAGTTATTGTCAGTAAGTATATATGGTAGCTTAAAACCCTTCACGTGATGAAGGCTTGATGTAAAGAAATATCTAATATAATAGTTTGGCTGTTACCAGAAGAATTTGAAACTGGATTGGTTCATAAGGCAGGGATAGGCTGAAATAGTATGTAAGACTCTGTTTGTGGTACCTTCAAGGAGGTTGTTTTCTCTGTGTCTGTACTGGTGTGTACTTTCATTTATGTTTTGCTGAAGGGAAGTTAGGATAATAGGGGTGTGATTCATTCATCAATCCCTTTCCACTTGTCAATGCTATGCTAAGGACACTGATGAGCTGTGTGGACATGGCATTTCTGCTTAAGTAGCTCATCCTCTACTAGAGAAAAAAAAATAGTTAAACAGTTAGAAAGTTCTTGTAATCTTACTGTATTATGGTTTGGAAAGAAGAGTATATCAAAGGGGATGCAGCCTTGTGTGAAGGGAATGTGTATACCTTGTCTTTGATTTCTCTTGCCAAGTACTCAGGATCAAACATAGGTCCTTGTGCATGTTTGGCAAGTGCTCTGCCCTGTAGATACACACCTCTTTTTATAACACTCTAATATGTAACTTTAAGAAATCTTATCTTAAATAGTTCATCAGTCTTACTTTTTTTGTCATGGCAATTTTCCCAGGAATATATAATTTCCCCAGTGCTTATAAATTAGCTTCCAATAGCAAGAATTTTATTGATAGAAAAGAAAAAAAAGTGTATGTGTTTGTGTTTCTCTGTGTGTGTGTCTCAGTGTATGTGCTTGTGCTATTGGGTGAAAAGAAAATAGGCACATTGTCAGCACTGAGGTGTAAAGGTCAGAGTTGATTAGAGTAGTGGCTTTGAAGTGCTGCCTTAGGCTTTTGATATACTTTTTGATATACTTCTTTGATATACTTTTCGAGAAATAAAGGCTGAAAAAAAGACAAAATCTTGTGAAAAATATATTCCTGTGAGATGTGTAGATTATATTAAGGAATGAATACTCATTTTTATACCAGCAGTTACATTGTTTGCTGCAGATTAAAAAGGAAAACAAAAGAAATTAAATACTAAAAGTCATTTCAGGAAAGATTTATTGTAGAAAACATTTGCCAAAGTATAATATATCTTCTCTGGAGCCTTCTTTCAAGGTGATAGTGCTTATTTTGATCTTATTTTGTTTTGGTTACTTATAATTTTTTATGGATTATGATTTATAAAAATTATATGATTATAAAAAATCATTTATAAAAATCAAGGAAAAATTTTGAGTTGTGGTTGTCTTCATCCTGGGAATTAGCCCTTATAAGTTGTCTTACCTCATATGTATGTTTTGGGTAAACTGTTGGTTGTTCTATATTTTAGTGATTTTTGGGTGTGTGTTGCTTTCTAATAGGTAAGGAGTCACCTAGACAGACAGGCAGGCAGGGCTTGATTTTTCTTCCTCTCTTCAAGTAATGGGCTCATTCATCTTTATTCTAATAACTTTGAAGCTAGAACTTTTTTTTTTTTTTCCATTAGGAAAGTTATATTGTAGCCTTCCTTGAGTGAAAAAATTAATCAAAATATGAACTTATTACACTGGTTTGATTTACAATGAATGAAACACTTGCAAAGTAATAACTTTTGGGTTTGTGTTCTCACCCACAGACATTAGACCAGCTCCCACTCACCAATCCTGAGCATTTTGGCACTCCAGTCATAGGAAAGAAAACAAATAGAGGAAGAAGATCTAACCATATGTAAGTCAATTTTCATAATTGTTAGTGAACTTGAATTTATTTCTTATTCTAGTATTGCTTTAATAGTTATGATTTTTCAATTGTAATTTACAAAATGCTAATGAGCTCTCCTAGTGATATCAGTTCTAATAGCAATGTAGACTCCTCAGCATGGGACTGAGCTCCATGCCCTCCATCCTAACAGCTGTGTTTACCTCTGGGTCTTCCCTCATCCATCTTGATGCTGCTTTTGGAGTGGAACTAGTCAGTCATCCCTATCAGTTTTCTGATATCATGCTTTTATTCACGGTGTTTTCTCTGTTTCTAATGCTTCCCTTCCCTTTTAATCATCTTGCTTACTCTGTGGCTCCCACCTTTATGAGAACCATTTTGTTGTGTCCTGCTTTTTCCTTTGAAACCAGACATGATTTTCCTTTTATGAAGCTCTTAAATCTTTGCATTTGTCAAATCTCTTGCTTTTATTATATAGGTGGTTTTCTATTTAGTATCTATGAGACAAATACCTGAAAAGGTTAAAAACACTTCCTTGAATCAAGAAAAAGAAGTTGGAGTAAACAGAACAACAACATTTTTTAAAATTTAATTCTCTCAAAAGTTTTCTTTTAAAAATTAAATGCTTTGAATTTTAAAATTATATATAAAATAACAAAATATAATCATGAAACAAAATACTGTTAAACAACTAAAATAAATATTAAGTTGGATTATTAAAAACCTTAAGTGATTGCTTTCAGTATATAAAGTCAGATATTAATTTAAGTGTTTCTGAACCCTCAAGATTTAAGATGGGTAAGCTCACTTATTTAATTACAGCCTTGTAGCTACTTGTAAAAAAAATAGGTGCTGTGTAGCTCCTCGTAAAGAATAGGTATCATTTGTTTCCTTATTCAAATCATGTATGTATGTATGTGAGTAAATAAGTAAATAAATAAAAGATTAAGGAAATGATTCTGAGACAAAGGAAGGAGAACTGGGGCTTGAACACACCCGGGCCCCCTGGGCTTTTCCTATTCAACTGACAAATTTGTTTTTGCTCAGCTAGAGTACTTATGTTATTTTCCAGATTAGTTTTAATAGTAAACAAACTCTCATTTGAGGAAGAAAATTAGAAGACTGATCACTGCGTTGAAAAGATAGTCATTGCTACCCATTTTCCTATCTCACTTTATACTTTCTGAATCTTCTAGGAAATGTTTTCTTTAGTTGCCAGATAATTTTTCTGTCTTATTACTTTGCTGGTGAATTGATTATTTTTAGGACACTTTCATTGTAGCTTTTAAAAAATTCTTCTATATACAACATTTTCAAGTTAAATGTTTCAGCCACAGAGAAAAATAAACTTAAAATAAATGATAGGCCTAATGTGGTGGCACATGCCTTTAATCCCAGCATTCAGGAGGCAGAGGCAGGTGGATCTCTGAATTCCAGACAAGCCATGGCTCTATATTAATTCTGTAAAATTAATATAGAGAAAGAAAAGTAAAAATAAAATGTATGGTAGTGTTATGAATGACCTTCATTGGAAATATTAGTTGTAACTCTGATTTTGATTTTTGACAGGACTGTTACATTACCATAACATATTCATTGAAGCAGGTGAATTGTGGGTTGTTTTGATAGCTTTGAGAATTAATGAGTTAGTTCATTGATAACTAGTATTCCTGTAATTATGTAGAGTATATTCAAGTTTTAATAACTCTGGTTGGTGATAACAGAATAGTGCGTGTGAAACATCAGATAATCCATTAGTGATGATTCCAGTTACCTAGCGTAGTATTACATAACACTTGACGGCTTGGTTTTACTTCACTCTGCCACTTGTTTGCTATATGACTTTGGCTTGTTAATCTTCTCATGCCTCAGTGTTCATCTGTAAAATTAGGATAATAATATTAAATTGCTTAGAGTTTTGAAAATTAAATTTATGCTTATATGTGTATATGTACATACACACACACACGCACACACATACATGCACACACATAATGCTTATATAGCAAGTGGTAGGCTAAGCTACCTCCACCCAAGCTCAGAGGTGTTGTAGATTTGGGTATTTAGGCTTGAGGGTGTTTGTATAGACTTTGCTGGTGGAGCATTCCTAGTGCAATGTCTAGAATGATCGTACTAAATATAATCATCATGTATTTACATGAAAACATTGGGATCAAATGTCAGTATGTTTGTTCATTTAAACATCCTGCTTAAATATCCTCTGGCAGCAGGACTGCACTTAGCTGCCTTTTTCCAGTTTAAAAATCACATTTCTATGTCATTGCAAAAATAGTTTTAATGTCAAGACTTTTCTTTATTCTGAAAATAACCATAAAACTTAATATTTTTTTTATCAGTTTACATAAAATCCAGAAATGCAAGAATAAATTAAAAATAAGCTTAATATGGAATATTATATAGATTTCATCTATTAAAATGACCAAAAGTTATGATCTATTAGAGAGTTTCTAATGTTAAAGAAAAACAAAAATAGCATTGAATGTGAGAATGAAGTATATGTAGGTGCTGCTTCTTAATGACTATAGGCTTGCTAAAGTAGTAATTTTTCTTTTAAGAATTTTAATGTGCCATGAGAGATGGGCTTTCGGATTGTGTTGGATGCATGCAGTGTTTGAAGGCCAGGGAGCTAGTTTTGGAGAGGAAGCTACTTCTGTTTGTTACTGGCTTTGCTAGCTGTTTCTCACATCTCACTACTGTGGTTGGTTGGTCTCATTACTGAGAATTCTGACAGTGTTCTTTCTTGGTGTTTTGAGGCTTGGTTTATGAGCATAAGCAAATATCACAACTTGAAATACTGATCTCTTTACCCTGTATTTTCTCAGAGTTCATTCTTCTGTTTACTACTTCTCTACAACAGAGTCTTGGACCTAAATCTTGAGGGCATTATTATGACCCTCATTTCTTTTTCAATTATTCTACAGAAAAATGTCTTCATTGTGGTTCTAACAATGGTTATTTCAAATATATTTTTAGCCAGACATGGTGGTGTGTGCCTGTAATCCTAGCTCTTGGAAGGCTGAAACAAGTCGATGACAAATTTGCAGCCAACCTAGGATATATAACAAGACCATGTCACAAACAACCAAAATAAACAAAACAATGTCTTTTTGTACAAGGGTAAGGTTATATTTCTCTAGGTTTCCCAAGACTTCATTGTCCCAATTATGTAGAGCTACCTTTGTTTTTCTTTTAGCTAATCTGCCCCCATTTATTCTGAAATTGATTTTTGATACCTTCCACTTAATTTATAGCCTGCCTTTAGTTAATCCTTGTTAAATCCAAGAAATTTTTTTAATGGTCAACTTCTACCTTGTTAATTGTTTTAAGTAAATTATTGATCTTAATGTATAACTTACTGGACTTCTACCCTATTTAGGACAGAAATTGTATTTTAACTCCATCTATACAGTACAATGTTTAGAATTACGGACCTGTTTCCATGTTCTTTTCTCTCCTAGCTTTGTTACTGTTTTTCTTTTTAACAACCCATTAAAGGTCCGTGTAACTGTTGGAGTAGGAAGGCAAGCGTCTGCTGTCACTTTCGTATCAGAGGAAAAATAAAGCCTAATAAAATTTGTTTTTTACTAACAAAGGATATTTATGGCCATAAACTTTATCCTTTGATAATTTGAACAATTATCTAGACAATGAATGCAAATTAATTTGCATATTATAAACCTTACTTTAAAAAAATTTATTGGTTACAATTTTAAGTATGTTCACAAAATTGTGCCATGGGGGCTATTTTGCTACTGTCTGATTCAAAAGATAATTTTTGTTTTATGTACCTTTTTTGATATAAAAGTGAGATTATGATTTTCTACTTTTTTTTTTTTTTTTTAAATAAAGATTGAAATCCAGGGCTCTTGGACATTCTACGGAAAGTAGTCTATCTCTGGCTTGCATTCCTGTTAACAGTTTAACTTTTGGTAAAAATTGGAAAACATCCCTTTTTATGATTGCATATGTCTATATACCAGTGGTTTAGTGTTTAAGAACCCGTGCATTACTAGTTTTCTACTAAAATTAATCTCTTTAAAATATATAAGTGGGCGCAGTGGCGCACGCCTGTAATCCCAGCGCTCAGAGAGGCAAAGGCAGGTGGATCTCTGAGTTGGAGGCCAGCCTGGTGTACAAGGGGAGTCCAGGACAGCCAAGGCTACCCAGAGAAGCCCTGTCTCAAAAAAAAAAAAAAAACAAAACAACATGTGAAGTATGAAATTGGTTCAGACTTGTCTGAAATAACAGTGGATTGTTGAAACTAGAATTGCATTTGAGCTGTTGTTAGAAATCTTTTTTTTTTTTTCAGTGCTAATTGTGGATTTTCTTGTCATGAGATTCAGTATAAAGTATCCTTTTGTTTTCTTTATCTTTTTTAATAGAATTATGTTTAATTTTTTCTAATGTTGGGGTTTCAGACACTTCTGTTCGTTGCCAAACTTCTAATTGAGTAGCGCAGCACAGTACTCAGGGTAAGGCATTTTACAGCAGCACACGACCATGTGTGCATTGTGTGGGCCAAGCTGGGCTCATTTGCTGTTGAAGGTGCAGTGGTTGTTTTGTAACTATTAGCCTCTTACCCCCGATGATAACTTCCAGCTTAAAAAAATCTGCCTTATTCTTTTGTCGTCAGGACTTTCTTTTATGTGTATGCGTGTTTTGTGGGCATTTATATCTGTGTACCATATATGTACATTGCTGGCAGAGGCCAGAGTTGGGCATCAGTTCCCATGGAACCGGAGTTAGAGAGGCGTGTGAGGCACCACATGAGTGTTGGGATTATAAGCTGGTACTCTGGAAGAATAGACAGTGCTCTTAACCTCTGAGCCATCTTGCCAACCCATTACCTCTCCTTTTTTTCTTTAAAGTTTTCTCAGTATTGGGAATACCAGACTATCTCCTGAATATGCCTACAATCAGACCCTGGGATCTCCTGTCTTGTATTGTAATGCTGAGATGTGTAGTATGGACCTACACTTTTCTTGAGGATTTGGGGACTTTTTGTTCTTCTTTTCTCCCTTTATCTTTGTTTGTTTTATCTTTGGGGATATGTGTAACTCATGCTAGCCCCAAACTTCAGATCTTCTTGCCTTGACTTTTTTAATTACAGTGTACACCACTGTGTCCATACCTTCCTTCTCCCTTATTTTTTTATGTTTTTACTCAAAATAGTAAATCCAGAATATTTTTTTGGGGGGGGGGATATGATACCTTTCTGTTTGAAGGTAAGCTTGCTGTTACTGTTTGGAAATTTAGAAAATGATTTGAAATCTAAAAGAGTTAATTTTCAGCTTTTGGGAAATGGGGGAAAGTTCTGAAACAGCCTGCTGTCAATTAGTATGTTTGTCTTCATGAAGGTAAATGAAAATGTCTTACTTTTTTTTTTTTTCTTTCTAGACCAGAAGAGGAATCTTCCTCCTCATCCAGTGACGATGATGAGGATGATAGGAAACAGACTGACGAGCTACTAGGCAAAGTTGTTTGTGTAGATTATGTTAGTTTGGATAAAAAGAAAGCACTGTGGTTTCCTGCACTGGTGAGTATTTGAGTGTAAAAGACTTTAGTATTTTGCATTTTTAAAAAAATATTTACTGTGTGTGTGGGGTGGCTGCTAGCGAGATGACTCAGTGGTTAAGAGCACTAGCTCCTCTTCCAGAGGTTCTGCGTTCAGTTCCCAGCAACCACATGGTGGCTCACAAACTATCTCATGGGATTTGATGTTCTCTTCTGGCATGCTGTCTCTATATGCAGCACTCATATATAAAATACATAAAAAATTGATTTTTAAGTGCATGAATAGTTGCTTTCATGAATGTGTACGCACCCTTGGAGGCCAGAAGAGAGTGTTGGAATTGAATTGGCATTATAGACAGTTGTGCGCTCCCAAGTGGGTGCTAGAAATTAAACCTGGGTCCTATGCAAGAGCAACAAACAAGTATGATTACTCACTAAACTGTCTTACTGCTGAGCCATCCACTTCCCTCCTCCCTTTTTCAGACAAGGTTTTATGTAGTCCAGTTGTCTGGGTAATTAGGTTGGCTTTCAACTTTTGATCCTCCCATCTTCACCTTCCAAGGGCTTGTGTTACGGGTGTATACCACCATGCCTGGCTATAAAGTTTAGTTTTTAACCAACTAAGTTTGTACGGAAACAGTGGCTTTTCTAACTAATTGATTTTTGCAGGTACTGAATAGGAGAGAGTATGTACATTATTAGTCAGCAAAGATTACTTTCCAGATTGTTTAAATACAAAGAAGTCTTGGTGATATCTAAGAGAAGCAGTTTTGATAATCAAGAAGCTGCATGTTTTGGTTCAAAAATCATTATGTAAACTTATAGAACTACTAAGTCCACTATGAAGTCTAAAATGCAGAAGCAGAGCTGGAGAAATGACTCAGAGGTTAAGAGCTCTGGCTACTCTTCCAGGGGACCTGGGTTCAGTTCCCAGCACCCACATGGCTGTTCTCCATGTCTGTAATTACAGTTCCAGGGGATCTGATACCCTCACACAAGACAAACTTGTATGTGCAAAAGACCAATGCACATAAAAGAAAAATAAATCATTTTTTTTAAAAAGGCAAAAAGGAGGCAGACCTTTTGTGAATTGATACTCATTTTCCTATTACTGGGACAGATATTGTTCATCTGGTAAAGGTTAGTCACCACTAAGTTTGATGACCTGATTTCATGTTCTTATATTCATGTATTAGAATGTGAGAGTGGATGCCTGTAAGCTGTCCTCTAACCTGCTCACTCATGCAGTCCTTCTTCTGCCCCAAGTAAATAAATTTAAAAAAATACACATATATATGCATATTTATAAGAGTAGTGCTAAAAAATAAAGGGAAGTATTTTGCTAAAAACTTCTTAACACTGCTCTGTGTAAATAAAATGTACTTCTGTGAAAACTTAGCTATACGTGAACATAAACTCGTTTGTTGTGACATTGCTAGCTAAACTAAGGACCCCCCCCACCACCACCACTACCACCTTTGCTCTGTACTGGGATTCTAGGGTTATACCATCGCACCTGTCTTTTTGTATGGTTGTTAGGAATCCTAGCTCGTGTCTTACTGCTTGCATGGCAAACACTTTACTGAAAGACTCATCTCCCAGTCCAGGAACTTTTGAAAGTTTTTTAAAATATATATTTAAAATTAAATTTGAAAAAATTTATGTGTCTGTGTTTCTGCTTGAGGATACGCTATGTTTATGAGGGTACCCATGAAGTTAGAAGACTTTGAATTCAAGTACTTATGAACCACCTGACATGGGAACTAGGAATGAAATTTGGGTCTGCTGGAAGAGCATGAGTTGTTCTTACCTGGGTTGCTTTTCCAGTTTGTCCTTTGTTACTTTTTTTTTTTTTTTTTTTTTTTTTTGAGATAAGCTCTTACTGTGTAGTTAGGCTGTTCTTGAACTACAGACCTTTCTGCTTTAGCTCCCATGTACTGGGATCATTAGGCTGAGCCACAGTGCCCAGTGAAGGTGTGTTTTTACAAATCCCTTTCTGCACCCTTGTGTCAAACAAGATAAGAAGTCTCATTTAATCTTAATTGAAACTAGGAACTAAGTGATACACATTTCCATTTTAAAGTGAGGAAATCTTAGGTTTGACCATTTACATGGTCCTTCTTTTCAGCCTTCATTAGGGCTTATTAATTCATAAAATACTAAATAATTATAATGTGATTCAAAGGTTTTAAATGTGACTCTATTCTCTTTAGGGTTATCTCATCCTCTTTATAGCTCCACTGGTACCAGGGAAATAATGTATATATAATGAATAGCTGTATGTGCGTTTGCAAAGTCTATAGCTCACTGGTAGCTGTGACACACGGGCAGCAAGTTTCAAAATCCTGATACTGTTCTGTTTTTGTTGTTTTCTTTTGAGATAGGATCTCATTAGACCAGGCTTTCTTCAAACTTGATGCTTAGTTGAGGCTAGCCTTGCACTCTTGATAGTCCTGCCTCTGTCTACTTAAGTGTTTTGATTATTGGTGTGTGCCGTCTCACTTGGCTTAGTAAGACTTTGATCCCTAAATTTTATTAACTTGGCTGAGCACCATGCTTGGATACTTGCCCATTACCCACCTTGAAACGTGAACCCTAAACTCTTTGTCTTCTCCTTCCTTGTGGACCCTTCTATGGCTTTCCTTTCATACACCATTTGCAAAAGACAAAACCCAGCTTTCCCTCTGTCTCACCTTTCTGTTTAGTGCTTTTCATTCCCTTTATTTTCTGTGGCTATTGCTTGACATGTAAACAACTTCTTACACGTGTAACTGTAGCAGTTGTTGCTTTCAGCTCCTACCCTTTAGCGGCCCATTTTCTTCATAGAAAGAAAATATTTTTTTATCTATCTATCCATCTATCCATCTATCTATCTATCTATCTATCTATCTATCTATCTATCTATCTATCTATCTATCTATTTTTTAATCCATCCATCCATCCATCCATCCATCCATCCATCCATCCATCCATCCATTTAGAGAGTGTGTGTGCACGCGTGCACGCACATGCCTGTGGACACATGTCCACATGTCAGAGGACAACTTGGGGAAATTCGTTCTTTCTTTACAGTGCTAATCCTGAAGATCTAACCCAAGTTGTTAGACTTGACAGTAGGAATCTACCCAATGAGCCATTTTACTGTCCTAATAATGTTATTTATTTTAATTTTTAAATTGCACTTATTTATTCGTGGGGTGGGGCCACATGTGGAGGTCAGAAGAGCGCTTGTTGGAGTTAGTTCACTCCTAACTAACTCCAGGATTGAACTCACAGAGACTTGCCTGCCTCTGTTTTCATATGCTAGGATTAAAGGCATGTGTCCCTGAGACCAGGTGTAAGGTGAATCTTTTACAACATACTTTTGTGTTAGATCATTCTGTAAGCTTTTAGTTTTTATCAAAGGCTTAACGTATGTTATATAAGCTTCTGGGAACTCTGGGTCTTTGTCCTGTGATCAGCACATAGTGCTGCACTATGCCTTCAAAAATGTGAATAGCAGTTAGGTAAATAATTTTGAGTATACTTTAACTTATGGTAGTTCTGTACTTTCTTTTAAAGGTGGTTTGTCCTGACTGTAGTGATGAGATTGCTGTGAAAAAAGACAATATTCTTGTTCGATCATTCAAAGATGGCAAATTGTAAGTATTGTTTATGTGATTTTGAAAATCTGTCCCATATAAGCCATGTTTTCCAAATTAGGGTGTTTAACTTTGAAGAGGAATGTTTCAAAGACAATGCCTTTTCTATACTCTGGAAGTCTTACAGTATCTTTCCTTACTCATTAGGTCTGTTACCATAGACTTAGCACTCTTAGTCTTGTAGATGATAATGTGTTTTATTGAAGCTGATTTGGTGTTTAATGGATCTAACGAGCTATTAATTTTATGTATTTATTTTATTTGCTAATATGGGGTATGTATATGAGTGTCATATGGATCTAACAACCTGCTAATATATTGTATTTCTTTGGGTTATTTATTTGCTTATTTGGGGTGAGTGTCATAGTTTACATGTAGAGGTCAAAGGACATCTTGTGGAAGTTGGTTCTTTCCTACCATGTAGGTTATGAGGACTGAATTTAGGCTGTTAGGCTTGACAGCAGCTATCTTTACCTGCTTGGCCATGTCAGTGGTCTTAGGGTTTATTCTTGTTTATTTACTACTCTTTGTTTCTAAGTAAGATACTGTAGTGGTTCTCAACCTGTGGATCATGAGCCCTTTGGGGATCAAACAGCCATCTCACAGGGGTTGCTTAAGACCATCAGAAAATAAGATATTTACATTAAAACTCATAACAGTAGCACAAATAGAGTTATGAAGTAGCAATGAAAATAATTTTATGGTTGGGGGTCACCACACATGAGGAACTGTATGAAAGGGTCAAGGGTCGTAGCATTACAAAAGTTGACAACTGCTGCTCTATTGGCTGATGTATAACTTCTACAATGATCTCAGTATTTAAGTGGATTTTTAAAAAATGAATTCTACTTGGCAAGAAAGCTGTCTCTCCCAGAGACAGTCATTCATTCATTTAATCTATCATTCATGTATCCATCCAGTCATTCATCCATTCATTCATTTTTGTGTTTTTGAGATAGGGTTTCTCTGGGTAGCCATGGCTATCCTGGAACTTGCCCTGTAGACCAAGCTGGCCTGAAACTCAGAGATCCAACTGTCTTTGCCTCCTGAGTGTTGGGATTAAAGTTGTGTGCCACCACCACCCAACATGGAGAAGTTTTTTTTAAGAGTTCTAGATTTTTAGTTTAACTTTTATCAAATAGATAGAGAAACTGGTTATTTCCTTTTCTCCTTTCCTCCTCCCTCTTCCTCAGCCTGTTCTCACACTCATGGGATCAGCAATTATGGTTTTTCAGCCTGCTAGCTGAAGCCAGATAATTTTCCACTGGGCCTTACTAGGTATCAGTACCTTTAGGTTAGGTAAACACTTATTGAGGTTTAGAGTTTAGGTTTTCAAGTTATGAAAAGTAAATTTTGAAAATAATCTATTAAAACAACTTTAACAAATTTGAGATAATCAGAAATTTCAACACCAAATTTGAGTACTTTTTTTATGTTAAAAAAATTAAGAAATTATATTTGGAAGTAGAGAGATGGCGTCGTCAGAGGGTTTAGGCTTCCAGTTCCATCCTTAAGAGTTTTACATGTAATGCAAAAGTTGTAGTTCTTACACCATCTTATGTATTTGGTATTTCTAACACCACTCCATTCTCTAAAAAGATAACTGTGTGAGGTTAATAGATGTGTTAGTTAATTGGGTTGTGGCAATCATTCATTATCGTATGTGTCAAGTTATCACATTGTATGCTTTAAAAACATATAGTTTCATTTGTCATTTATACCTGGTTCAAACTTGGAAAGGTGATCACATATTTAATTTTTAGATATTTAATAATGTACTTCCATTAAAAATTTTTAAAGACTCATAATGAAAAATTAATGAAAGTATATGGAATATGGAGATGGGAGGGAGGTATATAGAGATGTGAATTAAACTGATAGTTTCTGACTGCTGTTATGTGAATGGGATTAATAGGGGACTTACTTGGATAATTCTTACCCACTTTTGTATGTATTTGAAATTTTTATAACAAAAGACTTATTTTTTTAATTCAATTTTATGTGAATGAGTGCTTTGCCTGCATGTGAATCTGTGTACACTTCGGCATGCCTTTAAAAGCCAGAAGTGGATGTTAGATCTGGAATTGGAGTTGCAGGCAGTTGTGAGCCTCTGTGTGGGTGCTGGGATTAAATTCTGGTCTTTTTGAAGAACAGCAGGTGCTCTTAACTCTGAACCATCTCTCCAGCCACAAAACAAAAGATTTTAAAGAGATGGAGCACTGAAAATTGTGTTCTATTTGGGGTACCATTTGGCCTTTTTTTCTTTTTGGTTGGTTAGTACAAACCAAATACATACAAGTCAAATTTTGGCTCATTTAGAGAATAATAAATTATATTGATCATTTAACCTGTCCCATTTGTTTGCATCTAACTCTTGTTAGGGTTATAGCATTCCATAAAATGCCTAACTGAATTTTAGAAGTTGATTTATAATCCTAAAATAGTTCTTAAAACATTGTTGAGAACACTACCAGAACAAACAAAACTAGAGAAATTTGTCTTATCAATGGATATATTTTATTCCTATCTTAAACTAATCTCATGATTATCCCAAGATAATGGCAAATTTTACTGTTGATTGGCCCTATCTACAATTGTTTTTATTGCTAATGTTATTGTTTTCATTTTTGTGATATATCTCTGTGATTTGGTGACTCTTGTCTTAATCTCTTATTTTTCTCATCTTTAATGAATAATACAGTACTTCAGTTCCAAGAAAAGATGTCCATGAAATTACTAGTGACACTGCACCAAAGCCTGATGCTATATTAAAACAAGGTAAGGGAATAATCATGGAAAGCTTGTAAGTAATTTAGAACCTGCTTAATTGTTTTATAGATGAATAAATTCAACTTTTACTTTATTAATATATTTTCAGTAGATTTTTATTTTGAAAACTCTTGTCTTGTTATACTTTTTTTGTAGAAGTTCCAGTTAGGATAATAATCTGGAACAATGGTTAAAAAAAATACAGCTGTTCTAGTAATGTGCATTTTACTTAGGAAAGTCACTGTTGGTTTACATGGATAACAAAAATAGAATCAGGGTAATTTTGATTTGTTAACTCTGCTAATATATATTCCTATCAAAGGCTGTAATGGTTATATTTGACTGAAAAGTAATGCTGTGATTACTTTTTTTAGTTTGTTTTTAGCATTGTGCATTATCATTTCTTACTTTACCACACCTATCAAGGATAGGTAAACTGCCTACAAATTTATGATTTGTAATTAATACCAATGTAGTATAAAAGAATAATTGCTTTTAGCCAATTTTAGTTTAAACTTATTATTTACAGAATTTCAAGTTTGGCTCAGTTAGATTTGTAGAGAACCTTTCTGGTTAGTTTTAAACCTTTTGCTTGATATGGTAGTGTTTAGTTATTAGTCAATAAAACATTGACTCATAGGGTGGTGGTGGCACACCTTTAATCCTAGCACTTGGTAAACAGAGGCAGGTGGATCTCTGTGAGTTCCAGGACGGCCTGGTCTTTACAGTGAGTTTCAGGACAGCCAAAGTTACACAGAGAAGCTCTGTCTTCAAAAAACAAAAACAACAAATTTGTTATACACACACACACGCACACACGCTGACTCATATCTATGCTAAAATTGCTTTTAGTATATAAACTTAATTTCTGTTAAAAAATAAAATTGCTTCTTTTATATTTCTTTGGTTTGGTTTTTTGAGATAGGGTTTCTCTGTGTAGTCTTGGCTGTCCTGGAACTGGTTCTGTAGACCAGTCTGGCCTTGAACTTAATGGGCCTGCCTCTGCCTCCCCGAGTGCATGTGCCCATGTTTTTTCTTTCTTTTTTTTTTTTTTTAAGATTTTATTTATTTTTGTAGTTTTCATGTGCATATATATATATATATATACATATATATATATATATACACATATACATATATACATATACACACACACATACATGTTTTTTCCATATATATACTTACACACAAGAAGCGGGGGACTACATGGGACTATAGTTTACAGTTATAGATGGTCATGAGCCACCATTTGGGTGCTGGAAATTGAATTCAGGACCTTTGGAAGAAGAGCCAGTGCTCTTAACAGCTGAGCCATCCCTCCAGTCCCGTATTTATTTAAATCTAAGAAATATTCCAGTGGTAGCAGTGAGCTTTACTAGCCATCAAGTGGGTCTCTCGTGTATAAGATCAAAAAAATTATTTAAGTTTCTTCATGTAACAGCTCTTAATACAGAGCCAAAAACTTTGCACTCTTTAGCAAATGTCAGTGCTGGTAGCACAGCTTTTATTTCTTACCATATTTAATATTTTTAGATAATTTAGTTTTTATATTTAATATTTTTAAGATTGCTCAGTTGTCTTAATCTGTTCAGTTTGCTAATGTTATGGTCTGTTTCTAGCCTTTGATCAGGCACTTGAATTTCACAAAAGTAGAACTATTCCTGCAAACTGGAAGACTGAGTTGAAAGAAGACAGCTCTAGTAGTGAAGCCGAGGAAGAGGAAGAGGAGGAAGATGATGAAAAAGAGAAAGAGGATAATAGCAGTGAAGAAGAGGTAAATAAAAACTATTGATGCCTTTTAAAATGTTACTTAATGTTTTACTATTAGGGATCGTTTCATCAGACATTTTATCGGAGCATCAAGTTTGTTTTTTACCTGAAAACAGGAACGTGGACTTGGAGAATTAAGAGTAGTTTCATACACTCATTCTAGGTGGTTCAGGGGTGCTTTTTATAAGATGACTAAAGTACCACCTAGTCCTTAACGTGTATCTTTATATATATGTGTGTGTGTGTGTGTGTGTGTGTGTGTGTGTGTGTAAATAAGTAAATATATATATAATATATATATAATAAAACTATCATTCATATATATATGTGTGTGTGTGTGTGTATATATATATATGATAGTTGACCATCTCATGACAGGTGTATATCTTCATAATTACCAAAACACTAGGAAAAGTGTCCAGAATAATGCCCAGCTGGTATTAACAAAAAATAAGCAGAAAAGTGAAGGTCAGCATCTTTTAGATTCACAGAATGGAAAGCAATTTAACTTTATATACTTGAGTTTTCTTGTATATCAATTTGAGTCATGGAGTTAAAAGTTTAGATTTTATTGTGACTTCAGGTCTGCAGGTGACAGGTAATCTACCAAAAAAAAAAAAAAAAAAAAAAAAACCAATGACTAAGTGGTGTGCAGAAAATAACACCTATTGTCTTGACCGTGAAGTGAACTGTGTTTTCTGTTTGGAAATCATGGTACTTTCTTACGAAATTGTAATGTTTTCAGTTTGGAGAAAAAAAAAATTGTTTTTTATTTTGAGACATGGTTTCTCTGTGTAGCCTTGGCTGTCCTGGACTCACTTTGTAGACCAGCCTGGCCTCAAATTCACAGCTATCTGCCTGTCTCTGTCTCCCTGAGTGTTGGGATTAAAGGCTGGTATTATTTAATTGTAGTAAATAGTTAATAAAGTAGGAATTCTTTTGGAAGTTATGTTTTAAAGTGCAGTGACAAAGGAAAACATAGAAACATGTCTGTTTCATGCCCTAGGTCTGCTCTTTATTTTAAATAAATGAGAACTGAGGTTGAAGTATTGTCTGGGTGCTTGCCTGGCATGCTGGAGGCCCTGGCTTCCACTTCCAATCTTGTATAAACAGTTAAAAGTCAAAATGACCAATCCCTTGTTTAGAAGCTCTGAACTTGCACTTATTCATTCATTCATTCATTCATTCATTCATTCATTCATTCATTCGTCTGTCTATCTATCTATCTATCTATCTATCTATCTATCTATCTATCTATCTATCTATCTATCTATTTTTTAGTATAAAAGTCCAGCTTCAAGTATAAAGCCTCCTTGATGGGCCAGTGCTCTGCCTTTTCCTCATGTTTGTCTCTGCCTTTCCCTGGGAACTCTGAACTGTAGCTGTGTCACCCTACATAGACAGCACCTTGCTGATTCTCATCTTTAACATTGTAGCTCTGCTTCCTGATCTGCTTGTGTGTATGTTTGTAATGGTGGGAGGGACTGTCTAGCACACTTCTTTCTGCTTAGTTTCCAAAACACCAGAAGAGTCAACTCTATAAAGGGAAACCCCTGCACCATAACATCCCTCATAACAGGAAATGTTACCTTTCCATCCTCTGAAGTACAACATACATTTCTGTCTTTATCTCTCTCCTTGCCACCCTTATTTTGTTTTCCTCTCTTACTAATTTATTTGTAAGCCCTTCAAAGAGAGGGATCATATCTTATTAGTATACTTATATTCTTAGAATTTATCACAGTGCATAACCTATAACAGATGGTCAATAAATATCAGTTACCAAACATTTTGTTGCTTAGATTTCTGTTGTACAGCTATTTTTATAAAAGCAAATCTGGTTTGAGGGTGGTTATGGAAGCAAGTCTGGTCACCAGTTAAACATTTTGAGTTAAATACAAACTTAAAAGTTTGTGGAACAGAAACAAAATTGATGTGGCTTAAGTCAAATATTTTACCATAGTGATATTTAGGATAATGTCTTAACTTTTCTTTTTTCTTTCTGGATTTTTATTTGACTGCCTTACCAAAACCTGACATATGTGGGCTGTTTAAATTGAGAAAAACAGTTCATTACACCCAACAGTTGTCATTTATTCTTTGTCTAAGCACCAATCGAATAGTTTATTAAAGTCTGTGTTTTGTTTTGTTATAAAATTTTACTGTCCTTTGCACCACAAAAATTTTCCCTTACGACAGAGGGGAAAATTCACTAGAACAATGGCAGTGGATGTGGGACTTTTCCAAATTAAAAATACATTTAGGTTTGTTTTGTTTAGTTGGATGTCCTATGACCACTAGAGCTTTTCTTTTAGTTAGAGTAACTGCACAGCTTGCTTATGTGTTCTGAGTCATCTTCTCTGCAGTTACTCCTGGCCATGTTTCGTAACAGCAGACTCCATAGTTTTTTCTTTCATTTGATTCAGCACCTAGCATAGTGCCTACACTTACGGGTGCTTTTTGTTTGTTGAATGGATGAAAATCAATAAATTGATGAGTTCCTCAATCTTACCTACTACCCTGCTCCTTGCAGGTTGCTTCAGGACCAGCTCCCTACTGCCACAGCCCTTGGCCACAGCAGCAAGAAGCTAGTCCCTCCCTTGTAATTGATAATTCGGGGAACTATTTTATTACTTGAAGATTTCCCTAAGTCTGAATCTTCAGGTATTGTAGATCAAGTTTGTTCCCCACTTCACTGATTATGTAAGCTTGAAGTTCTATACAGTGGGGCTGCCTATAATGAAGGATACTTAGAGCAAATGGGACTTACGCTTACTGAGTTCCTTGAGGAGCAATAATGGAATCAGCTTTGTTAAAATCTAGCCCAATTTTAATATAAGTGAGAATAGGTATTCTTGAGCCTGTGACCCTGATTTAAAGACTAGATCTCTGGTAATAGACTTCAACAGTCATATAACTGTCTTTTCTTTTATAGAAATTGCAGTTGGAATTCTGTTGAGATACCTCTTAGGATGTATTCTTCTATATGGTGCAAAATGTCTAGACTTTGTTGGTTTTGAACAGCTTAGTGGTGAAAACTGCCTTTGAAATATTTAATTGAGTATTAGTTTTTGCTGTTGGCAAGAAAGATTGTTTTCATTAATAAAATTGTGAATTGAGGAAAACAATGTCTTTTTTTCTGTGATTGAAATTAGGAAGAAATAGAACCATTTCCAGAGGAAAGGGAGAACTTTCTACAGCAGCTGTATAAGTTCATGGAAGATAGAGGTGAGTGTGTCACTCTTATAGACTCTATAAGCTCATGGAAGATTAGGGTGAGTGTATTCACTTACTGTATAAGTTCATGGAAGATGGGTTGAGTGTTCACTCTTACAGTATAAGTCATGGAAGATGGGATGAGCTTGGTTACTCTTATTGTATAAGTTCATGGAAGACAGGTTGGACATTCATTCTTACTGTATAAGTTCATGGAAGATGGGGTGAGCATGTTCACTCTTACTGTGTAAGTTCATGGAAGGTAGAGGTGTTCACTCTTAACTGTGTGTAACAGAAATCACCTGTTTGGGCATTGGGTGAGTCTTAAGACCCAACCTTAGACCAAGAGAATATAATCAAGTAGAGATTCAGAAATAAAGAAGTGTGGGCTGGATGTGATATTTTTAATCCCGAGGCTGGGGAGGTTATTGCAGGAAGATTGTGAGCCTGAGGCTCACTGGGCTACACAATGAGATCTGTCTCAAAAAGATCTCTCACAAAAAAAGAAAGGAAGGAAGGATGGTGGGAGGTTGGGAAGGAAGGTAGGAAGGAAGAAATCTAAAAAAAAAAAAAAAAAATTAAAACAAAAACATGACAGTCTCCAGCTGAATGTGGCAGCTTTCTGAGTTTGCTTAATTTTTTAAGAGAAATGTGAAGAATTGGACTGGTGATGTGGGCCTGATTGGTAACAGTGCTTGCCTGGCATGCATGAAGCTAAGTTCAGTTTCTGCCACATAGACTGAGTGTGGTGGCAAATGCCTGTAATGCTGGCACTCTCCCAGGGGAGCAAGATTAGAAAGGTGAAGGTTGTCATCAGCTATATAGCAAGTTTGAAGTTAGCCTTGTATATATGAAACCCTTCCTTCAACTACACTCTTCCTCAAAAGGGAACAAATGACTAAAATTGGGCCTGGTGGTATAAGACTGTAATTCAGCTACCCAGAAGGTTGAACCAAAGAGGTTTTAGGCTAACCTGGCAACTTTGTGAGACCTTATCCCAAAAAGTAAGAAGAAAGCTAAGGGGTATAGCTGGCTTTTGCTTATTTGTAGGTTTTTCCCACCCTTTATCCACCCATTTTCACTGCCTATCACTAGATAGGAGAGAAAGAAGGATGAAGGGAGGGAGAGAAAGAGAGATACTTGAATCTTCTTCTTTGAGCACAACTGTTAACAAACCACACCCCCCCTGAACAACCACCAGCCCCACCTCTCGGGGTACAAGCATTTATATGCCCTATGAAAAGTTCCCAGATTTCCAAATATCACAATCGCAGAAACTGTCTACAGCTGCCAAAACCGCGCCTCTGCTAGTGCACAAGCCTCTGCTGTTGCATACAGTCCAAAGCAGCCCACATCCCCACACCTGGGATTAAAGTGGAAGCATGTTTTTATAATATTTCTGTGTTTTTAAAGAAACCAGAATTCCAGGATTCTCACTAAAGAGGGGTGGCTTACTTGGTACAGTGCTTGCCATGTAAGCAAAAGGAAGTGAGTTCAATCCCCATTACCCATATTTTAAAAGGCCAGGTATGGTGACATGTACATGGAATCCTAGTGCTGGGATGGCAGAGACAGGAGGATCTTTGAGGCTTACTGGCCAGCCGATTTAGCCAAATAAGTGAGCTCCAGGCTCAGTGAGAGCCCCTGAAAAACAAAAAGCACCTGGCTTCTGCACGTGTGCATGTGAGTAAACATGTACATAACATTATAAAGTACTAAGTGGCCCCAGAGAGATGGCTTAGTGAACAGTAGTACTGACTTTTTCCAGAGGATTTACACCACATGACAAATAACAGCTGTCTGTAGTTCCAGCTCCAGGGGACCTGAGGCCCTCTATTGGCATCTGTGGCCATCAAATATACATGTGGTGCAAAAGCATGCATACATTCAAAGCACTCATTCACATAAAACAAAGTGGGCCAAGTTCATAGTTCAGAGGTAGAACACTTGCTTAGCATGTCCAAGTCCTGTTCAATCCCAGGTTACATACATGTGTACACACACACACACACACACACACACACACACTTGGGCTCGCACTAGAAGTAAAGCAGGGCAGAGGATCTATTTTAACCTTATAAAATTTACTGTGCCAGCCTAGACCTTCAGGAACTTGTCTTGAGTGTCAATTTTTTGTACTCACAAATAATAATGGCTGTTGTGGTATGGATATTTTTTCATTCGTTAATGTTAAATATTTTTGAACCATGTATTATTTGTTTGCATAAAGATGTGGCCTAAAAAGTGTGGTCTTCTTTATAGTTTTGTGTAAGATACAGGGAAAAAGTACAGAAAGTGATTAATTGATAATGATATTCATCCAGTTGGGTTTGGGAAAGGATGTGTTGCAGCTTGGCTTTGTCCTATTACTTCCTCTATCGCTTTCTCACATCTTGGTAGCTTACTTTGTGTCTCCTGATTTCTTCTGCTTTACTGCAGAATCATTTAGAGTGGTGATGAGTAAAGCACAAAGAAAGCGTGTATCTCAGTGCTTTAGTTTTTCTCAGCTTTGTCTCTCTACTGTTCCTAAGAGTTGTAGTTTGTTATGCTTCACTTGGTATTCATCCTCTCTATCACCAGAGGAAAGGTGCTAGGAAGAAACACAACACTGTAAAAATCTGGTGTGCAAAAACTTTAAAAAAAAATGGTGACATAGGTTTAGATAAGAAATTTTTGTTTGTTTTGGTCCTGTGGAATATATATGTTGTAATCATTCGTAGTATGTGAATCCTTTCATATTTTAGATTAAAATATGTAGCTTCTAATATATTTTGTATTTTAATAGGTACACCTATTAACAAGCGGCCTGTGCTTGGGTATCGAAATTTGAATCTTTTTAAGTTATTCAGACTTGTACACAAACTTGGAGGATTTGATAATGTAAGTATTAAAATAAGTGAATTTTTTATATACTATGCTTCCTTAGGTATCTCCGTCTGTAAAATTACTGTCTAATAAGAATGTAAGGAAAAGGATGAAAATGCAGTTTAGAATTAGAGCACACTGATGATTTTTAAATGACAGATCTGATGTTCTGTTGTGTGAATCAGATCTTGAGGTTGTCTTGTTTGACAAGGAACAGTGCAGAGCTGGAAACACTTATGTTTTGTCTTCAATTTTCATTTCTTTTAAAAAATGGGTTCTTAGTGTCTAGCCCTCGCTGGCCTGGAACTCAACAGAGATTAACTTGCTTATGCCTCCCCAGTGTAGATATTAAAAGGTGTTCACCACTACACCAAGCCCACCTCACCTGCCCGTCCCCTTCTCTTCTAGCTTCCTTCCTTCCATTAAAACTGTATGTTGAGGTGCTCTAAGATGGTGTTTTAAAGTTATGATGTATGATTTATCTCACTCAGAATTGGCTGTACATTAAAATGCTTTACTATATTCATAGAGTACCTTTCTTTTACTAGCGTGTGAGTTTTATGGGAAGAATATGCTTTCAATTTTTACTTTTTGTTAGAAGAGTTGGTTTAAAAATATTACTTTTAAGTACGTTCAGTTACAGTAAATATAAGTCTAATGACCCAATATTTCAATACTTAAAAATGGTCTGACAATTGTTAAGAGTACTAAAACTTTTTATTTGTAAACCACATTTAAAATTTATTATTGGTATTTTTTTGTTTTTGAGCCAAAATCTATAAATGTAAGCTCATCATATTTTCTTACGTATGTAAAAAATGTGTTATATCTTACCACTTTTTATTTGAAAATTTTATTTTCCATTGTTCCATTAGATTGAAAGTGGGGCTGTTTGGAAGCAAGTCTACCAAGACCTTGGGATTCCCGTCTTAAATTCAGCTGCAGGATACAATGTTAAATGTGCTTATAAAAAGTAAGTCAGTGTACTCAATGTGACTATTTTCAATATCTTATCTAGAAAGCAGCATGGAATATACCATTTAACTTAAGCTAATTGAGAAGAATCTGGAAATTGTTACTCCTTAGTCTATAGAAATATATCTAGATTTTAGATATATATAGAATCTGTAAAGAAAATACTGGATGCCATGATTATTTGAAAAGTAGGATAGGAGGGATTATTCCTGGTGTGTTTGAGTGGAGTTAGGAGGATTAAATATTTTGTAAATATTAAATATATTTAGAGTAGCTATGGCCATTGCTATTGTATGTTAGAGGGGTAGGCAAGTTTGTGTTTGTTTGTTTTTAGTTGGACTTCTAGAGGTAGGTGTGTGTGTGTGGGTGTGTGTTTGTTTCCCCTTGGCTCTGGGCATTGTAAGGAATCCTTGTGTAATCAGCAATCTGATAATGACCCGGCTTTTACTAGCTCCAAATTCAAAACCTCTTCTGCTCATTCTGAGGAGAGTAGCTCGTCCCTTTAAGAGGATGGAGACATGGAGGAGCAGAAGGGGTGGTGGGCTGTTGTCTAGTTTGACAAAGGATCTTGATAACCTTGAGACACTGAAAAAAATGTTAAAAGGCTCTTTGACTTTTTTGAGGGCTGAATGCATACACTTCCTTATATTGGAGGAAGTGATGGGACAGTTCTGAAGGGAATAATGGGAATAATGGGGGTTCATCCCAGGGGAGTAGTATATTGTTGCTGTGGCTCCCCTCTGTCTTCCATGAGTAAGTACTGAGGGGTCTTGGTGATGGGCTTCTTTGAAAAGAGTATGGAATGCTAGCCACTGCAACAAAGGTAGGGCAGACTCTTGGGAGACGGGTCAGTGAGACAGCTTGTTTTTTTTTTAAATATATGAAAGAGGTTTATTAGATGGATATATATATATGGAGAGAGCGAGGCATGATGGGAAGAGGGGGGTGCCCTGACAGAGAAAGGGGAGAGCAAGAAGGCAAGAGGGCAAGAGTGGCAGGTTCATACTTTTTTTTAATTAAATTTTTTATTTTTTACATTAATTACATTTTATTTGCTTTGTGTTCTAGCTGTAGTCCCCTCCCTCATTCTCTCCCAATTCCACTGTCCCTCCCTCAACTCCTCCCATGCCCCTCTCCAAGTCCACTGATAGGGAAGGTTCTCCTTCCCTTCCATTTGACCCTAGCTTATCAGGTCTCATCTGGACTGGCTGCAATGTCCTCCTCTGTGGCCTGGAAAAGTGCTCCTCCTGTGTGTGTGTGTGTGTGTGTGTGTGTGTGTGTGTGTGTGTGTGTGT
>NW_026587556.1:3925100-3976470 GCF_907164565.1 Psammomys obesus
TGTGTGTGTGTGTGTGTGTGTGTGTGTGTGTGTGTGTGTGTGTGTGTGTGTGTGTGTGTCAAAGAGCAGGTCACTGAGTTCATTTCAGAAGCAGTCCCTGTTCCCCTTACTAGGGAACCCACTTGGACACTGAGCTTCCATGGGCTACATCTGAGCAGGGGTTCTAGGTTATATCCATGAATGGACCTTGGTTGGAATATCAGTCTCAGAAAAGACCCCTGGGCCCAAATTTTTTGGTTCTGTTGCTCTCCTTGTGGAGTTCCTGTCTTCTCCAGGTCTTACTGTCTTCCCCTTCTTTCATAAGATTCCCTGCATTCTGCCCAAAGTTTGACTCTGAGTCTCAGCATCTGCTTTGATACACTGATGGGTAGAGTCTTTCAGAGGCCCTCTCTGGTGGCTCCTGTCCTGTTCACTGTTTTCTTCTTCTTCCAGTGTCCATCCTGTTTGTCTTTCTGAGTGAGGATTGATCATCTTACCCAGGGTGCTCCTTCTTGCTTAGCTTAAGTGTATAGATTTTTGTAGGTTTATCCTATATTATATGTCTGGTATCCACTTATAAGTGAGTATATACCATATGTGTCTTTCTGCTTCTGGGATACCTCAATCAGGATGATCTTTTCTAGATCCCACCATTTGCCTGCAAATTTCATGATTTCCGTGTTTTTTGTTGCTGAATAGTATTCCATTGTGTAAATGTACCACAATTTCTGTATCCATTCCTCCATTGAGGGAGATCTGGGTTGTTTCTAGGTTCTAGCTATTACAAATAAAGCTGCTACAAACATGGTTGAACAAATGTCCTTGTTGTGTACTTGAGAATCTGCCTAGGAGTGGTATAGCTGGATCTCGAGGAAGTGCTATTCTTAATTTTCTGAGAAAGCACCAGATTGATTTCCAAAGTGGTTGTACAAGTTTACATTCCCACCAGCAATGGAGGAGGGTCCCCTTTCTCCACATCCTCTCCAGCATGTGTGGTCACTTGAGTTTTTGATCTTAGCCATTCTGATGGGTGTAAGGTGAAATCTCAGGGTTGTTTTGATTTGCATTTCCCTGATGACTGAGGCCGTTAAGCATTTCTTTAAGTGTTTCTTTGCCTTTCGATGTTCCTCTATTGAGAATTTTCTGTTTATCTCTAGACCCTATTTTTTAATTGGATTACTTTATTTGTTGTTTTTTAAGTTCTTTAGTTCTTTATATATATTCTGGATATTAGCCCTTGAGACAGCTTGTTTAATCGGAACAAAGGCTACTTAAACCTCCGGGGGTTGGGTAAGGCCCTTTGGGGTGAGTGTGTATCATTAGCCATGGCCAGGGTGCTGAGGATGCCTCATTTGGCATGACCTTATATGGGGAGGGATGTTTAACCTGTGTACTCAGCTACATGTCTTCCGGGGATTGGGAGCGAATGTTGAGGCTGTTTGCACTGGGACAGAGCAGTGGGGGAGTAGTCGTACTCCTGCAGATTTTAGATAAGATTAACGGAGTTTGGACACGCTTCGACCCCACTCTTGCTTTGGGTCCTCCAAGTCCTGTGGCTTCCAAGTCCCACAACAAATTCCATTTAGCTACATAGTCATAGTAGTTCTTCGGTAGGGCCTTTGACCTGTCTAGCCACAGATTCTGTGGAATGGAACTTAGAGAAAGTAGTTTCTTACTCCAGAATGGTTGTGCCACTGTTGACCTAGTGGGCATGTATTTCAAGCCAGCCATTGTTGTAGCTTGAAGGATTAAACATCTGGTGTGATTGAGGATTACTTTTCTTCTCCAGTAGTTTGCGTATCATCATCCAGCACTGTAAATGAGAGCATATAGGGATGAAGTGTCCCGGTTTGTAATTGCTTGATTTCATCGTGTCCTGTGACTGGAGTATGTGGTATCTTCATCAACAGGATCTTAATGTCAGGTTGTGGAGAGTAGCCAAGAGCAGTGGCGATAGCCTCAAATGTTAGTAGGCTCTATGGAACATCAGTCCTGTGCTTCAAAGGAGTAACTCATACCCCCACTGGACTTTTTATTTGTTATCCTCTGGTGTCTAGTTGGGGCTTTGTGCCCTGATATAGGGTAATGGTTTTTCAAAATGTCTTTGGGGTTAGCTGTTTGGCATTCCTTCTTCCAATATACCCTTCACTTCTTCGCACCAGTTTAACCCTTCTTGTTCCATGATTCCCTTTTAAACTTTGGTACAAGTGTATTTTACCTCCTCCCTTAAATGTCCCTCCCTGTGATCCCTTAGTAATTACTGGACCTTTGTGGATATTCCAAATGAAATGCATATATTCTAAAGATTGGACAGTAACATCCATAGACAAGAAAAACATAACGATTTTTGTCTTTCTGGGTCTGGGTTACCTCACTCAGAATGATTATTTCCAGCCCTACTCATTTACTTGTGACTTTAAAAAACTGATTTATTTTATTTGATAAAATGTTTTATTTGTGTTTTAGAAAAAGTGAGGAATCTGAGCATTTTGACCCAGGTCCCAGACTTTGAGAGGCTGAGATAGGATGGTCAAGTCGTTTAGGGTTACATCATTTTTTCCTCACTTAAAGACAGGGGAGAACTAATTAGAAAACATTAAAGTGATAATGTAACCTAAGACATGAATTCGTATTAAATAACAACTCTGTAGCTTGGGCATTGAAATGCATACCTGTGACCGCCTAGGAGGCTTCACCCTGGAGTCCAGCTTGAGGCCACCTCCAAAGATGAAACAAAAGGAAAACAAACCAAAGCAGCCCCATACAGTGTTCAGTATTATATTGGAATGTTTCTCACTAAATGTATTGTCTCTGCATGTCTCCAGGTACCTATATGGCTTTGAGGAATACTGCAGGTCAGCTAATATTGACTTTCAGATGGCATTGCCAGAGAAAGTTCTTAACAAGCCATGTAAAGATTGTGAAAATAAAGAAATAAAAGTTAAGGAAGAAAGTGAGACAGAGATCAAAGAAGTAAATGTGGAAGATAGTAAGAACATGATACCAAAAGAGGAGACACCTGCTGAGGATGAGAGTGAAAGAAAAGAAAACATCAAACCCTCTCTGGTAACCTCATACTGTTAATTGTCATCTGTTATCTTGCTATATTTTATAATATTTTATAAAGTTCTCAAATTTATTAGCTTATTATGCAGTAGTATACTTCATAGTATCATTTTAAAAAGATTTATTTATTATGTATACAGTATTCTCCTGCATGTGTGCTGGCATGCCAGAAAAGGGCAGCAGATCTCATTGTAGGTGGTTTGGAGCTGCCATGTTGTTGCTGGGAACTCAGGCCCTTTGGAAGAGCAGCCATTGCTCTTAACTTCTGAGCCATCTCTCCAGCCCTTAATTGCATCTTTTGTTAAGAGCATTTGTTACTTTTTTTATTTGCTGAGGATTAAGCCCAGATCCCAAACTCTTCTACTCAATTATATTCCCAGCCCTCAACTGTTGCTTTATAAAAGTTTTTATAGAAACTATTGAAACAGAGTTTTAGCTATTTTTATGTCATATATTCTTTAAAAGGTAGCTGGGCATAGTGGCCAATGTCTTTAATCCCAGCACTTAGGGAAGCAGAGACAAGTAGTTGCTCTGAGTTTGAGTCTAGCTTGGTCTGCAAAGTGAGTTCAGGACAACCAAGGTTACACAAAGAAACCCTGTCTCAAAAAACAAAAACAAAAAACCAAACCAAAAATCACAATAAAACAAAATAATAAAATGCAAGAGTTTCTTTCGAATATTCTGGCTTTATCAGTAACAATAGCTGTATCATACTGGTTGGCACCTCCTGTTGCTGACAGCTAGGATCATTATTTAGTCTCAAGTTTTTACTGTTGTTGCTTTAGTTCTTCTGATCTTTCTTTAGGGAACTAAAAAAAGTTTATTAGAATCTATACCTGCACAGTCTGATCAAGAAAAAGAAGCTAGCATTAAGAAACTAGAAGAAAAGGAAAACTTGGAAGATTGTGACACAACTAGAGCAGAGGAGTCCCTCAGCACAGAGGTAGATGCTGAAGAAGAGCAAGCACGATCTGGGTAAGACATTTGCTTTGGTTATGGCGCTTTTCGCTGGATATAGTCTTATTTCTTCTTGTGAATGTTTCAATCTAAATTGATTTGACTGATGAAGTACAGAAGAGTCATTTGCATTTGTTAATTAAAAAAATGATTCCTTCAGAGACCCCGTTAATACAAATTGTGGAAAAGATCATGATTTTTTGATCTATTCTTGCTCTCATCATGGAAATTCATAAACAGTTTTCTTGAGGGAATAGTCTTTATTGCACTGTGGTCTGTTCCTGACTGGTGATAAGACTCAATGAAGATGACACTGGCTGTGAGGTCCGAGGCTGTGTGTGTATCTTAAGCAGGCATAGAGTGGGGGCCATTTTGGCTGTGTATGATCAGTAATACTAACTTGATTTGGCTACTTGGGAATGTTGACTTAAATGTCTGCTGGTGGGTTTTTGGCTTTGTAGGTAATCTTTGGTTTTCATCTCTGAGATTTAAAAAAGAAAAAGCATCTGTAGTGCTAGTAGCTTTTTTAAAAGGTACAACCAACTTTGTTTTCATTTTAGCATTTTAAAGATTTATGAATAGGGAAAGAAAAAATAAAACTAAATATTCCCGGGTAAATATAGTAAGAAGTGTTCTTTTTTTTAATATTTTGTTATATTTCTCTGTGTATATAATGTTTGAAGGATACCTTACTGGTTTTGGAGATGATTCCAGTTCAGAAACTTAATAAAGATTGGGATTTTTTTACCTGATGCATATTGATCATGTTATCTTTCTGAAATATAGAAGAAAACAATACAAAGGTAGGGTTTGTCACACTCCTAGAAATACGGAGCAGGACAGTGAAAGGTCCAGTTGAGTAGAGAAGCAATGTGTGCTGTCTGGCTTTCGTGTTGTGTAGAGAATATTAGAAGCATTCCTACCACAGACTTCCACCTCAGGAGGAAATTCCTGTGCAGCTTTCAGCTAAGCATCTGAGAGCTGCAGTGTCTCAAGTGTTTACTACTGTTCACAGATACTTGTAGTAAATCTTTTTCTCTGTTAGTAAGTTTCCGAGTTGGTCCTTGTAATAATAAATAGTGAGTCAATTCTATTTTAAAGTTTCACTAGTCTCTTTAACTTCTTAGTTGTATAAGTTCTCTGTGTACTTTGAATATTCATGTGTACAGCTGTAGCTTGTACATTGATAATAGAGGCAGCCCTGGTCATGTAAACATTACTGCATAGCCCAGTCATGTGGAAAACCAGCCTTTAGATTTATATTAAGTGCACTTATATTTGTACAGTGACACATTTTATTAATGCATGACTGTTCATAGCACTTTTGAGTACTTATATTTAATATTATTTAAATACACAAAGAAAATGACTATTAAAAGTGCAGTCATGTTGTCTGACCACAGGTATGTTCTGAGAAACTGTTGCTAGGCAATTTCATTGTTGTTTGTAGCATGAAAAAAGTATCCTTACAGAGATTAAAATGGCTATGACAACATTAGACAGCATAATCTTGGGGGGGGGGGACTTACTGTATGTGCGGTGTCATGATTGTGCTATGTATATTTTTATATGCTCTGCTGTAACTAGAGTTCATCTGCCCTTCCATTATTTGGCCTTGCTGCCTCTTTCCCAGCACTGCTGTACTGCCTGGCTGCCAGACAAAGAGATGGCCAGTTCCTGGCAGAGGGAAGCAGGACAGTGCAGGATTTTATCATGCTACTTATAATGACACACTAGGTAAACTCTGAATTGTCAGTTTCTGGAGTTTTCTATTCAGTACTTTTTCTTAACTAATAGTGATGATGGTGGGTAACTTACACTGGGGAAAGCAAAATTACAGATAAAGGCAGACACTGTAATTGATTTCTTAGTTTTATCAGAATATTTACAATTATAAAAATAAATACATTGTTGTTTTGGGTTTGTTTGTTTGTTTGTTTGTTTTGGTATATAAGCTTTTCCTGATTGGCTACCACTAAGAATTTCTTTTGTCTTAACTCCATAGTCTGGGTGGGTATAGGAGATTAAAAAGGATAATACTTCTAAGATGCTCGGCCTGGTGTTTGCTCTTCAGTGCATTTGTGTGTGTGTACACATGCGTGTGTGTGTGAGTGTTTGGTGTTTGAGACAAGGTTTCTGTGTGTCCCCTGGCTGTCCTGGACTCCTTTGTAGACCAAGCTGGCCTTGAACTCACAGAGATCTGCCTACTTCTGCCTTCTGGAGTGCTGGGATGACAGGCATGCTTCACTGCATCCAGCTGCGCATTTGTTAAACTGTGGCTTCTTTTTCTTCTTACATTCTAAGTAGAGTAGTAATATCGAAGTAGGAAAATACGGCATTTCTCTTTTGACTCAGGTGAAAAATTATTTTGACATAGCTTATTTTCCAAACATTATTGTTCTTCAGAAAGGAAGTAATATCAGGGCTGCCAGGCTTGCTCTGTGGGAAAAAGCATCTGCCCTGCAAATCTGATTGCCAGCAGTGGAGCCCCAGAACTCAATGGGAAGAGAGCCAACTCCCCAAAACTGCCCTCTGACCTCCATACTTTTCCTGTACTTAATACAAAACATAGATCAACACAATGATTTTTAAAAGATAAATATGTGTGTGTGTGCTTCAGCTTAGTTCTTTATGAGTGTATTGGTTATAAAATTGGTACTTTCAGCAAGTGTCTTTCTGGGTGTTTTATGCTCCATCAGGTTCATCATTCATTTTTGGATTTCCTAGTGATGCTGTTGAAAAAAACAGAGCAGTTTTCATTGGCTAATTGTCAGTATTTATGATGTTTCCTTCTTTGAACTGCAGTGTGTAGTTTAATAAAATTTTATTTATATCTGAGATTGACCTTTAAGTACAAGTTTTTAAATTTTTGATTGGTCTATTTTACAGTTTTCAGTGTTCTATTTCCTCAACCATTTGCAGGACTGTCTTTGTGTCTGATAATAGTGGCATATATCCAGTGTGCACAGTGTAATATTTGATGCATAAGTTGGTATTTTCTCTGATTTGCTTTTGAGCATTCTTTTCTTTGTACCATGTTCTTCATGTTTGTTCTCAGATGTCTAGGATGTAATCCTGAAACATGAATAAGTAGTATTTTTTTCAGAGAACTCGCCAAGCAGTTTCAGTCTATTATATAAATAGCACATTCGCTTAATGTTATTCTTAATAGTTATAATGTCATATCTGACTTTTTTGTGGTTATCTTGGATAATTAAAATACTTCTTCATGATAGAAATGCTAATGTTTGTTGAATAATAGTTCATAATCCTCATTTCATATTAAAACTGTTGACATTTAGGCCTATATTTCTAAATACTAATTGACTTTGAGTGTACCTGAATCTTTACCTATTTCTTTGTTTTGTGTTTCCAAGAACAGCATCTTATTATCTTATCCTTGATCTAGAGATCCTCCTGGCTCAGCCTCCTGAGCCCTAGGATTAAGGGCATGAGCTGCCACTTCAAAGTTGATAGATTTGGTACCTTTGTGAACTCATTTTTCATTTCATGTATCTGTTAAATTTTCTCATTACCTATGTAATGATGTGGTTAGAAATGATAGCTGAGACATGTGCTCACTGAAAAATTTTTTATGAAAAAATGTAAAGCTGAAATTAGTACTGAAGGGGCTTTTCTATGTCTATTTTTTTTTTATAATTACACATTTCCAACTATGAAGTGATAGATCCTTTGTGAGAGAGACTTGTTGATAGTGCAGTTGCAAAGTAGATAGACTGCCTAAATAAAACACCAGATTTCATACTGAAATTTATTTATGTAAAACTACTGGTTGGAAAGATTCAGTACTGGAGATTTTCTTAACCTTTTCAATACAGATTTATGGCTGATGTAAGAAGACCATGAAAGCTGACATGGTGATGAACTCTAGGCTGTGGCAGGAGGATCACAAGTTCCAAGCCCGCTTGTCTACATAATGAGACTTTGTCTCAAAATTTCAATTTAAAAGGGGGGAGGGAGGGACTCAAATACCCATTTTTAGAAACTATGTGGTATTGAGATAATGGAAGTAGCTTCGTGCTTGTACTAGGATGATTAGTGTTTCAGTTTTCTATATTTCTTTTCTTTTCTTTTCTTTTTTTTTTTAGAAACTTTCAGGTTGAAAGAATCTATGGCTGGAAAGTTCAGTAAATGTCTCGTAAAGAGCAGAAATTGTATTAGTTGCATAGATAGATGTGATATTCATGTGGCCATAATAGGAAATCCCTGTGAAAATTAAAATTATATTTCATTTACCTCAACATTTGAGGATCTGGTTGGAACATGTCTTAACATTACTAGGAGTCGCCATCAGTTAGTAAATATTTTTGTTTTAAACATACTTATGTTGTTTCTTTTGGGAAAAGTTTTAGTTAGAAAATGGCATTGAAGTATTTTTTGTGTGTGCTTAAGTTGAGTTGTAAAACATGAGAGAATGGTTAGTCAGCCATACAAGTTTCCTGTTGTTCAACACAATGAAAGGTGGAAATCAGTCATTTTAATCTTTTACTCTGTCTCTGTCTCTTTATCTATTATTTGAGCAGGGTCTTTTAGGTAGCGTGGACTGGCCTCTGAATTCACATTGATTCACTTTGATCCTCCTGCCTCATCCTCCCTAGGATTGCAGTGCAGGAAATTTCTATTAATGGACTTATTTTTGCTTCTTCATTTTCCTCTAAATATATATTTCTGACACTTGTCCTCTCATACAGGTTTTAGTTTTTAATGCTAAATTGAAATTCAGAGCATTTTATACACATGGAACCTGCTGTTCTGGAACAATCACAGCCACGATTTTTATCGGTATATGTGGTTTGGAACTGAAACTCATATGAAGTAACTTTTATTAACTCTGCAATTTTTTAAACCTTTCAAGAGATGAAACCAATAAAGAGGAAGATGAAGATGATGAAGAAATAGAAGAGGAGGAGGAAGAAGACGAGGAAGAAGACGAGGATGAAGATGATGACGACAACAATGAAGAAGAGGAGTTTGAGTGCTATCCACCAGGCATGAAAGTCCAAGTGCGGTATGGACGAGGGAAAAATCAAAAAATGTATGAAGCTAGTATAAAAGATTCTGATGTCGAAGGTGGAGAGGTCCTTTACTTGGTGCATTACTGCGGATGGAATGTGAGGTAACTTGAGTTTCAGCTAGTGATTATTACAAACACTTCTAAAATACTTTTCTATTTAAAAACTTACATAACGCATTACAGACTTACTAGTATTCTAACCGAAATCACATTAACATTAAACATATCACGCTTTTAGCATGTAAATACCTCACTTAATGACACCCTACCACCCTACTTCGTGTTTTCAGCACTTCACAGACATGTTTAGAAACTAGGTCTAGGCATAGATTAATAGAGCATATGCTGGAATGAAATGATAGAAAAACCTCACTCCGATAATGTGTTTTCACTTCTTGACTTCATCATATCATTACCAGGCTGCTTGCTTTTCCAGTTTAAATCCCTACACTCTTCTGTGTGGTCTTCCTAAGCCATCACACCACCCTTCAGTAGGCGAGGATTTCAAAGCTGGACTTTCTTAAGAAGCATCACCGATTTTTTAAAGACCTTATTATCAGCAGCTACTTTACTGCCTTTTCAGAAGTCTCAGGGACTTATTTGTATCTTTGAAATCTTTGTAGCTGGAAACAGCAGCAAGTGTGCTGAGAGAGAGTACACCTGCCCACTGCTCCTGAGTCCAGGCAATGAGAGACAAAGCAGAGGTCTGGATGTAGATGTGGTCAGTGACTTGAGATTTTATCTTGCCTAAATTTGAGGAGTTTATCTGAAGAGACTGTTTCAGTTTTATCCAAAATTGAGAAGCCAGTTTTTAAGAGAAACCACTTAGTTGTCTTTTAACAGTATCTTCTTTTAAGTTTGGTATGCTTATTGTCACATGAAGTTATATGTATGAAATCTAGCCTGTGATAGTGAGGGCTTGAAAGTAGGCTTAGTTTTATTCACTGGTCAGGCTGTATAGTTAAATTTATTCTTGAGTAAGAGGTGTGGCTCATGGGTGGAGTACCCAGTGAGCACTGTGAGTCCTTCAGTTCAGTCCCTGCTGTCACATGTACACAAGCACAAGACTTACAAGGTTTGGGACCTTTTAAGAAAACATTTCAAACAATCCATTTCTTAGTAGCACACCTTTTATTCTTTTGTAATGGCAGGAAATTCTGCAGGTGTGACCTAATCTGACTGCCTTTCTAATTTGAGAAAATTGTAATGTTATACTTACATAGGTGTGTGTGTGTGTATATATATATATATATATATATATATACATATACATATACACACACACACACACACACACACACACATATATGACTGTTATAACACTAGGAAGAATACTGCAACTTAAGTCAGGAAGGAGTTCAGAGACTGGATTTCTGGTCAATACGGTAGTAAAGGTTTGGATTTAAGAATATCTTCTTACCTGTGCTTTGAAGTGTCCTTGTTCTGAAGCATAGACTGCCAGATGGTACACGATACCCCTGCGTGCAGTTTATTCTCACAGCTGTTAGTTCTTCTGTCTTTATTGTAAGGCAATTCATTCATCGACAAGCTGGCTGATACTAGAAACCTCAGATCTTCCGTGGGAATATTTTGTTCTGTTTTAGTCTTGAGCGATTTTCATCTTACTAAACAAAGGTGTTGAGGTGGTCTTTTTCCTCTCTCAGGTGCATGCAAACTTAAGTGTAGACAGTGGAGCCTGAAGGCTGAGCCAGCCCAGCTTCAGGACCACCACACAGCAGAGAGGCTTGCTGTCTTCCAGCTGTCCTTTCTGTACTTCATTCCTAGGTGCTTTGCTGATTTCCACATGGAAGCAATCTTTCCTCTTGGCTTGTATCGAATGCTTGAAATTTTATGAATAGAATTTAGACACTGTTCAGAATTCACAACAGGCAGGGCTTGATTATCTTTATTAATTGCCTTCCTAAGCAAAAACATAAGAAATAGGACACAGAGGAAATTATTTTGCAATTTAAATGTAACTTTTTACAAAACTACTAAAACCATCATGATTTTCTGATTTTTAAGGAAAGATTGAATAAAGAAAAGCATAGTCCTGTTAGTGTTTGGGTTGTAGAAGGCAGAAAGAATATCCAGTGTTTCAGTTTTGAAACTGATAGAAAGCAAGGAAGATTTTTAAGTTAGGGCATTCAGATTTGTAATGACACAGGAAGGAAGGCGAGACCTGATCCAGCAAGTCATGCTTATATTATTAAGATGGATGCTGGCTGTTCTGACCTCAAGCAGTTCTGTGCTAAGGACCGGGCAAGAAGAACCTAATAATCTCGATGAAGACCTCTGGGGTGGATCTGCATACTTGTGCAGCATAGAGGACAGGACTATACTTCAGTACACTAACAATCAGTCTCCTTTTAGTGAGCATTACACTGTTGCTATTGTTCTCTGCAGTAATTACCAAAGAGTATCTTACTGATAAACCAGCAAAAACTGTTATTATTATTGTGGTTGTTCCTTCATGTCTAAAGCTGACCTTGGGGACTACAACAAATCACTATCAGCTCTTCAGTTATTTCCTATACTTGAGGGGTCTCCACTGTTCTTATCTACATTACCATTTAGGAAATATCAGAATGAAGCTTCACATGCAGAGGTTCATGAAAACGGCTTTGTTGGCAGTCACAATGCTTCATGATGAGGATGTTTTAAGAAATTTTGTATGGAGCCATTTAATCTGAAACTTCTTGTAAGGAGAATTTTCCTTCAAGGAACTAAGAATATCTTAGTTTTTAAAAGTTTTGTTGTTGATTTATGTATTTTTTTTATTATTCTAAGATGTATAAATTTAAATATTGTTCATATCCCAGTTTACAGTTACAAAACATTTTAAACAAAGATTACATTTAATATTATTATTTTTTTTGATAAAACAAGATTAAAAGTATTTTATTTAAATTTAAGGACATTTCGAGCTCTTGAGCCCAAATCACAAATGACATAATAGTGGCAGTGAATTTTTCTGATATAGTGATTATGTATTAAATTACCGCCAAATGATGTAGAATCACCAGGCATAGGATGCTTGGAGTGTTCTAAATCATTGTTTGAATAATTTTTAATCCTTCCAACAATAGCATTCAATTTAGAGAAATAAATATAAATAAAATAAATAGATTAAATAATTTGAAATTAACTGTTTTTGAAAATTCATCTTTGTAAAATTCTTGAAAATTATATTCCTAATGGTAGAGTATTTGTTAAGCATGTGGTAGGCCCTAGGTTTAACCTCTAGCAGCACTGCCATAAGAAGAGATTATGATACTTATTTTTTAATTGGGAGGGAGAATCAATTTTTTAAATATGTGAAGTGTTTTGCCAACATTTATGTGTGTGTGGTGCCTACAGAAGTCAGAAATGCTTATTGGCTCCCCTGGAACTAAAGTTACAGATGGTTGTGAATCACCATGTGGGTGCAGAAAACAGAACCCTGGTCCTCTGCAAGAACAGCCAGTGCTCTTAACTACTGAACGATCTCTCTAGCTCCGACTCTAATTAGTTTTAATAGTAGACTCTGCTGTGTGTGTGTGTGTTTTAATGTTAGTGATGTTACTATTTTATAGAACTTGTTGGCAAAGGTATCTTAATTGTCCTTGTTAATAATAAATATAGGATTGATTTTAGAAAATATAGCACATATGCTACGTATGTAATCCTAGTACTCAGTGTTTGAGGCAGAAAATTTGTGAGTTGATGCCAGCCTCGGTTATATAGTACAGCTTTTTTATTTCATCCCCAAAATAATATACCATAAATGTCATTGAACATGGTAGGTGAACTCTTTGTTGTTTTATAACTGGGTATATTAGAACCATCTAGGTTATTTCCCTTTTTTTTTTTTAAATAAAGATTTATTTTTATTATGTGTGTGTATGTGTATCTGTGTGAGTGTATGCTACTTGTGTGTAGGAGGCTAGTAGAGGGCATTGGATCTCCTACAACTGGAGTTACAGGGGGTCAAGAATTGCCTGATGTGTGCTGGGAACCGAGCTCAGATCCCCTACAGGGAGTAGTATGTACAACCACTGAGCCATTTCTGCAGCAGCTTTGCTTGTGATGTAATATGTGAATACTTTATTACAGCATACTGACACTGATTCATTAGTAGAATAAGGAAAAGGTACTTGACTGTAAAACTTTAAATAACTAATTTTATTTTAACTTTTATTTTTTGGTCTTTGGTTTCTGAGACAGGATCTGGCTATATAGCCATGGAATTGGCTTTCCTTCTTTTGCCTTTGTTTCCCTACTGTTGGGGTTACTGGTATGCACCTCTGCGCCTGGCTAACTGTAAGCTCTTAAATATCTAACATTAGTTCTTTTCTATATTAGAAATTAGAGAAAACTGAAAATAGCATTATACTTAATAACATCATATGTGATTTTAAATAAAACTGTGCTATGTATTTTATTGTATTTCCAAAGTATATAGATTTCTCCTTGGAGAGAGAGAAAGAAAGACTGCATGTAGGGCAGATGTGGAGAGGCAGATAATAGTATAATATATTTGAAGGTATTACTTACCATTACTTCGTACAGAAACCTAAAAAATTTTTAAAATATGGTGACATATTCAGCCTTATTTTCTGATCACATTTAGTTGCTTTTTCTCAAGGTTTCTTTCGCAGATGGAAGTTCAGTGCCTACTATATACCAAACACTGTGGTCAGCATTGGCCATTAAGAAGATGGTCCCTATGAAAAGAATTGTAGTCTAGTTAAGGAAACTGTTCCAGTGAGATTTATAATCCATGGATTTTCATCCCTCTCTGTCCTCGATTTCCTGAAAGTTGTACTTGGCCACTGCTCATCCCTTTATCTGAGCTGTAGCTTTTCTTTCACTTCCTATTGTTGATGATTATAGTGCCTTGACAGAACAACTAGCACCCCAAGCACCCCTTCCTTTCTTGACCCTTTCCTTGACCAGCTGATTCTGTCAGAAGCAAAACCAATGTACCATTCTGCTAGTATCTGAAATTAATGATTGTGAACCTTAAAGTGAGCCCTTACTCCTTTTTTTCCTGTTCACTCTCTTATTTTCTTAGCAGACTTTGTTACATTGTTTTTAATTTTTCCCCACTCCCCAAACTCTACCTTTTCACTTTCAGCAGGTAACTTAGATTTTTTTTTTAATATCATTGAGAAATTGAAACAAGAAAAAAAATTTTATCGACTTATACTAACTTCCTGGTTTCATCTATAATCATGCTGTGTGTTTGTCACCACTAGTCACAAATTAATGTCATGCTACTCTCTAGATGTTGTGTTGTAAAAGACACGGGCCCATTTTCTTGATATGTTCAAATTATCCCCACCACTTCTAAGACATGCACTTAATTTCTCTTTCTCAAAGAAAATTCTGTCTTGAGCCTCCTAGATCTGGTTGTGCCATTTCTGTGCATCATTCCATGAACTGTGTGACAGTGTTGTTTGCATCTGTCCTGTTTTATCATTTTTGGGTAAGCCCACTTGGTTGGCCCCACATCTCATGCCTCTAGACTAGTACTTACAGCACTGAGTAGGTTTGGCGTCCTGTCTTCCTTTACAAGTGAGGGCACATCCAGCCCGTCACTCCTCTCATGGTACTCTTTGCTTAGGTTCTGGCTGCAGCAGCTGCACCTGCTTTTACTTTCTTTCCCTTTATTATCTCGTTTTAGTTCTTGGAAGTAGTTGGAAGTTTTCTCTTTTAATTTTTTGCTTTATTTTTTCGTCTGGTAGTTCTTGTAGTTTGTTATGTTATTTTTCTAATCATAACATGATTCAGATAATGAATTTTTCTGAGCTCAGGAATATACTTTCTCTTCAGAATGCCGAGCTGGTCTCCTGGCTAGCAACTGAGAGACAGATTTCATTGGGTGTCCTCATTTCTTAGGATTTTTCCTTTTTTTCATTTGTCTTTTCAAAATTACTGAACTGTTACTTCTCAGCTTAGCTTTTCTGTTTTTCTTTCTTTTTCTTTTTCTTTTTTTCTAGACTGGTCTACCCTTGTTTTGTTTCAGTGGTATATTTCATTCAGTGGAATTAGTGAACTGATGAAACCATTCAAAATCATTATGTCTATGCTTTGACATTATTGCAGTAATGATAAAAAGACAGCAAATACTCTGGAAAGGTTAAAGGCCCTCATTTGATAATGGTTTGTAAGCCTGTAAACTTGTTTTAGAAGAGATTGACTTTTGAATTAACCATGGTTCAGTAGTGCAAGTGAAAATGAGCATCAACTTCATGGAAAAGATGAAAAATTCCATTATTTGTTTTACTGGAGAGCCTTACTCTTTCTTTGTATTTTCAGCTCAGACTGTTAACTAAACCTGGGTTTGTTCCATTGAGTAGTTTTATAGGTTGGCAGGTGTTTTAAAAACATCTACTTGGACATGTTCCATATGATAATTTACAAATCAACAAGTACATCTGTTTTTTTGTTTAAATAGGCATAAGTGCCATTTCCTAAACTTAATCAGGTATTAGAAAAACTCAACTTTTGGGGGATGTTTTTAAAACTGAGTATCTACATTACAGTGTTCAATTAGGGGCACAGCTCTTAACTATTTGCAGCAGTCTAATGTTGGTACACACTCGGTACCTGTTATCTCTGCCTGTACACCCACACTAACATTAGAACCCTTAGAAAATGCTGTTGTTAGAATGACCTCTATACCATTCTGTTGAGCTTCTTGTGACAAATCCTGAAATACAAGAATGCTGTAATACTTGTGTTTCTGTCATTGTGCTGTTAATGTTTTCTTGGGAGGTTGTGCTGAAGATAAGGTCTTATGTAGCCCAGGCTGGCTTTGAACTTCATGTGTAGTTGAAATGACCTGCTCCTCCTGCTCCATCTCCTAAGTGCTGGTCTTAGCGAAGTGCACCACCATCCCTGGCTCTGTTGTGTTATTCTTAATTATGATGAATAGCATTCATGTCATTGTGTGGGTTTAGTAGTGTGTGGGGGGTATGTAAAATATGTTGTCAACAAATTTTAAATAATTACTGGGTTCCATTTTAAAAATTTGATACTTAATAGCTGATCATTTGGGGTTTTTCTTTGTAATAACCTTTATATATATTTCAGGTAGTTTTTAAGAATTGTATTGACTTGGTTTTGCTCTGAACTTTTGTTTTTGGTTTGCTTTGCTTTGTTTGTTTTAAGACAGAGTCTCATTCTGTAGCTCTGGCTGGTCTGGAACTCACTGTGTATACCATGCTGGTCTTGAGCTTACAGAAATCTTGTCTATCTTTGCCTCCTAAATGTGCAAATTAAAAGCATGCACCACCATGTCCAGCTGCCCTCAAAGTATTTTTAAAACATCAGTTTCTGCATGTAATTTGTGTTTTAAAATAAAGGTATGGCTGAGTATATATTATTATTGTGTATACAATATTTCTTTGAAAGTTGGGTTTCAGGGCTGGAGAGATGGCTCAGAGATGGCTAAGAGCACTGCCTGCTCTTCCAGAGGTCCTGAGTTCAATTCCCAACAACCACATGGTGGCTCACAACCATCTATAATGAGATCTGGTTCCCTCTTCTGGTTTGCAGGTGTACATGCAGACAGAACATTGTATACATAATAAATAAATAAATCTTTAAAAGAAAAAAGAATGTTGGGTTTCAAAAGATCATAGAGGTGGGCATAATAACCATTTTGTAGACTAACATTTTGCTGCTTTTATTATTGCTAAATGATTGCTTAGATAATTTGCCAACAACACAGCCAAACAAAAGTCATAAAGCTTTTTAGAATCTGGTTTTCTCTGGTGAGAGCAAGTACTCAGTGGTCTCTGAATGGTTTCCTTTAGCTATGTGTCAGTATTTTAAAATATATTACAACAGTCAAATCCAACATGGCTTCTTTCAGAAGGTTTGTATTGTTACTTTAAAATTACTGTCTTGTGTTATCTTCTGGGTTAAATTGTATGCTCTTTGTGGCTAAGAGCTGTGTTGTGACTTTGTGCTGAATACATAAAGTATGTATTAAATAAATAAGTTTATTTATATAAATTTTGACCATTTTAATCTGGGCTACAAGACATCTTGAGTTCTTTGTATTAGGTAATTTCAGTAGATGTCTTCTCAGGTTTGGTGTATGTATTTTGCCTAGCAGTTTAGGTGTAAATCAGATGCTTATCTAGGCTCTATGTATAAGATTAATTGTTATATATTGTACTAATAATGGAATTTAAAAGCTGAGGCTAACCAGTTTGTTTTTCCTTTTTTGGCATTACTAAGGCTCAAACCTAGAGCCTTGCTCATGCCGAGGAAATGCTTAACCACTGAACTGCACCCCTTAATTAAAATGATCAGACCTATTTGTTTAATATTTATTTTTATTTTTAAATATTTGTTTTTGAATGAAGAAAAAAAACACACACACAAGACAATAATAGTCCTCTCCTTTATGCCCTGCCAAGGTGAATCTTTTTTTGTCATGAAGAATCCAGTTATTGTTCTTTGGTACTTTGTAGTTGAAAGTCCAGGTAAAGGCAGACGGGTGTGAGAGCTGCCTTCTTATAAGAGTTTGTGCTTGAACCTCAACAAGACTGCTGTATGTGTGTCAGGCAGCAGGTCAGGTGGTGCTTCTGTCATAATTCTCCAGCCTCTTTATCATGAAGCATGCTGACTGATGAAGAGGAATGTAATTACTTAGCACTGAAGGATTCATCTGAAAACCTGTTGCCGAGAGTTGCTGATACAATCCTAGTGTTGAATCTGCTCAGTGCGGTTACACATTGGAATGTATACCCTTGATTCTCTGTATTGTATTTCTCTTTCCTGAAGTCACTATGACATTTTCACCCATGCTTTGTTCTTGCTGGGATCCCTTTTCCATTCTCTCCTTTATCTTCCTTTGCCCCCCTTCTCACATGGCTCCTCTTCATATTTCATCTCACATGTATTCTGTTACTCTCTTCTCCCCATTAAGATATGTCTTCATGATTCCCATTCTAGTTTCATAATCCACATTCATACCTCTGCATACATATATCTAAAACTGAAAGTCTAGAAGCTGCATATCTGAGAAACTGTGAACTGTTTTTTTCTGAACCTGGTGTATTTCACTTATCATAGTGATTTCTGACTTAATGATTTTCTGACTTATGTAATGGTTTTATTTTTATTTATAGCTTGATAAAATTTCATTATATATGTATATGTGCCACATTTTCATTCTCCATTCATCTGTTAATGGATAGTTAGGTTCTCATTTCCTAACTGTTACGAATGGTTAGTATCCTATGTGATTCCTTTATTTTTTTTTTTCTTTTAAGTCTTTACTCTCTTAATGTGTCTCTGTGTGGGTATATGTATGTGAATGCAGATGCCCTTAGACTTTGTGCATGCACCTCTTACTTGTTGAGCTACCTTCCAGCTCCCTCCTGTTGACTCTTAAAGCAGTAATTAGCTTGGCTAGCCCCCTGTACAGGAATGATCATGATAAGGCTGTTCATGTTTTCTCTTGTTTGTTAATGTGGCGTTTTTTTGAGACAGAGTCTCTCTCTGTATCCAGGTTAACCTGGAACTCTCCATCCTTCTGTTTTGGCCTCCTGAGTGATAGAGTATAGCTGTTCCTTAATGTGTCCAGTTCCAACATTCTAATATTTCTTGTTTTTGAGACAGGGTTTCATTATGTAACTCCTAGCTAGCCTGGAACTCCATTTGTAGACCAGAGTGACCTCAAACTCAAAAAGTTGTGCCTACCTTTGCCTCTTTCCTATGCTGGGATTAAAGGCATGCACCACAATAACCAGCAATTCCAGTATTCTTTAAAGTTGTATTTTGAGGGATGAATAAATGTCCTGTTTGATAAGGTATCTCAGTGAAAAATAAGAAAAATATTTTGCTTTTTTGTTTCTTAATTGAAATTGTTGTTTTCCTTTTTTGCTATTCCTTCTAAACATTTAAATTTTAGTAGTGTTTTAAGATATTTGCCTGTAATCTCAACACCTGAGTCAAAAGCAGGAGCATCAGCATTGAAGGTCAGTCTCAATTACATAACAAATTCTGGTTGATCCATGCTACCTGAAACACTGTCTCAAAGCGAAAGGAGATCAGCCTGATCTACAGATCTACAGAGCAAGTTCCTAGATAACCAGGGCTATCTAGAGAAACCCTGTCTTGTGTTGAGGAGAGGAAAACAACAACAACAAAAAAGATATTTGAACTTGAACTAATATTTTCATTTTCTGCCCACACTAAATACCACCTACCATTAACTCTAAAATAAGTGTATTATTGTCTTTTTTTTTAATCGTATTATCAAAACCATATTAAGTCTTAAGTTTATATAGCCTAAGCAGGGTGAACTGCGTCTTTATGTTGTAGTTCTGAGTAACTTTCATTTAGTCAGGTCTTCCCCTTGGCATCTGATAAGGAATCAGCTTTAGTAACTAACATAAAAGAGGTTTACCCTTTTCACATACTCGTGTAGTGCCTCATGTCATCATTGTTGGCTTGAGATTGGTTCTGTTTTTAATATTATTTATTTATTATTATTTGTGGGATGTGTGTGTGTGTGTGTGTGTGTGTGTGTGTGTGTGTGTGTACACAATGTGTATGCTTATGCATGCCATGGTGTGCGTGTAGAAGTTAGAGAACAAACATTTTGGAGTCAGTTCTCTGTCTCCACATTTACCGGGTTCTAGAGGTTGACCCCAGGGTTGTCAGGCTATATCGCAAACAATTTTACTTTCTGAGCCATCTTGCTAGCCCTTGTGATAGGCTCTTGCTGTGTTGCCCAGGCTGGCCTTGAACTCAAATGATTCTCCTAGTTCACCCTCTCAGGTAGCTAAAACTCTAGGTTCACTGATTTCCCTGTTCATTCTTAAGCATAATGCAGTTTTTTTGATACTGCTGTGGAAGGCAAAATGTACTGAAAATGCTAGGTATATACTACAGTATCAGGCTAAGTACCAGAGGAAAAATAATACTTGCTTTGCAGCTCTTTCAAATATTATATATTCGAGCCTCAAAAACCCATATATGGCATTTAATCTTAGTTTTTATTTGCTAATATCTTATATTAAACTGCTGGTGTTGTGAATGGTTCAATGCAGCCCACATAACTATTGCGAGAGACATTAAGATGTTTCTAGAATGCATTCTGTAACTGCCCATTCTCTCTTTTATGGCCACCATCAGGTTTAGCCAATAGGAAGCACAGGGTGATCCTGTGTAGTGTTGAGTCTGCTGTTTCACTGTGGCCTGTGTAACACTTACTGAAGGGTTGCTTTAGATACTTTTTTCCCCCATAACATTTAAACATGTTTACTCGAATGATGAGCTGTAAGATTTATTTTTTATTTTTTATTTTTATTTTTTTGGAGATAGGGTCTCACTTTGTAACCCGCACTGGCCTGGAACTCGCTATTTGTAACCAGGCTGGCCTGAAGTTACTGATACTCTTCTCTTACCCTCCCAAGCCTTGTTTCATCATATCTTATTAATTTAGTTCTAATTTGGACCTTTGTTACTTCACTTGCTTCTAATGATGAAGACATTCTAAATTTAAACCTTATTTTCAGGTTTTCATGTTCCAGAGTTTAAAATGTTATTGAAGGCTGGAGTCATAGCTAAGCATGTACAAGGCTATATTTTTTTAATATCCAGTGCTGCAGACAGATAAGCAAAATAACTTCAGAACACAGAAAGTAAATGACGATTTCTAATGTTTCTTTTTTCTAGCTTTTTTTTTTTTATTGAAAACGTTACTCTGGTATACGTAGCTTAATGTAGTCAGTAGTATTTTGCACCTTGTAAGACTCTAAAGAGTTTGAACATTGGATTGAGAAGTCATCATAGCTTTATTGACCCTTTAATGTCTGTAAATGTGTGAAAGAAGCTTTTTAGAACACAGAAAAGTTGGCAGAATAATGTTTTTCTAGCATTTCTGAGTGGCAGCTCTCCCCCACCCCCAGTTTATTTACATTCAATTATCAAATTACAATAAGAGCCTTTCTGTTAGAGTGTTGCTTTACTGCCGCATGCTGTCTCGGCTAGTCTAGAGGGGAAAAATACCTGTCTGCTGCTTAGGAGCAAGATAAATGTTTAGGAAAAAAGTATGCGTTCTCAATATTGTATGTTTGGTGAGTGGAGAAGGAAGTGAACCTGGAGGATTTGTGAGGGTTTGGTTCAGTCAGTAGTTCTAATGACTATGGGATAGTCAGTTTGACTCTCTTTGATGTCTTGATTGTATACTCATCAGATCTCCAAGAGCCTTTTAAGTTGTAAAATATTAGGACTCAATATTTGAGTCTATATTTGAATATAGTATAGTTCCTTCTGTAGCATATAGCATACATATTGATACTCATTTCTTTTAATTTTAGATATGATGAATGGATTAAAGCAGATAAAATAGTAAGACCTGCTGATAAAAATGTACCAAAGATAAAACATCGGAAGAAAATAAAGGTAAGTCTTGATTTTGCTATGCACCATTAGCTTATCATCCCCAAAAAGGGCAATTAAAAAATATGTGTATGAGCATATGCTACTCCTGATATTATCATCTCTTGAAATAGCACTTTTGCCAAATTTGATTTTGTCCTAATTAATTTTGTCACTTTGTGGAAAGGTTTTAGGAACAGTGCTAAATGATCTTTGAGGCCTTTCTAGTCTCAGCATTGTATAAAACCATACAACCAAATTGCGTTTATCCATTTAAACCTTTCCTGTCTCTTGTAGTTCCCAACTAGGAGCCATCAAGCATTGCGGGTAGGGGATGTAAGTAGATTTAAGGTGGAGAAGAGGAGATGTCTGAAGACAGAGGAGAGTCTATCTCTTCATCTTTATCTGACTGGACACTGGCTCAGAATGTTTTCAATATCTCTTCACCACACACTCAGTAGCTACCATAAGATCTCTGTAAAATTGTACTGCTATGAATGATAGAATTACTGTTACTAATTATGAGATAAATATTTCTAAATATTTTATTAAAAACCAGATCATTAACATTGTTTTTAAATTTTAAAAAATCTTTTAAAATAGCTTTTTTTTTGTGTGTGTAGTTCATATGCTTAGCAGTAGTTCTGAAACTCAGTCTTCTTATTCCAGTGAAGAGTTGTTATGGTCCTCTTTAGGGATCCCCTTGTGGTCTTGGATGATGAATGCTTTTGTCACTGTAGACTGGAGTCTTTTGAGTTTTTAGAACAGTAATCCATTACCTAAAACCCAGGAATTCTTAAACTCTTTATATACTCATTGTTGATCCTTATTGGAAATTATATAAATCATGCTATATTTACCATTGTTTTAGTAACGGAAGAACACTTGTTAAAATGTTTGTTAAAAATCCAGTGTCTTTGTACAAAGCAAGCCGTTGTTAAGTAGATGTGTGGGAGAAAATGTTTGTGTTACACACATGAAATATTCTCTGAACGTCTGTTTCTGTTCACTTCTATGTAACTAATCCAAGCATGTTAAAATTCTTGGTCATAAGGAAAGAGGCTTGTAAACTGGAAATTTGTAGATTTTTAAACAGTTTCTTATGTATTACCTTTTGGTATTGCACATACCTCCTTCCCTCTCATTCAAGTTTTCTCTGGGAGCCATTGGTAAAGAGACTCCTTTGACTGCCACTGAAAAATGTATTTGAATTTGGACTGAAGTGAATTGTTTCAGCCTTCAATGTGCATGGTAGATTTTGATCTCTTGAGATCAAGTCATAAAGTACTAAAAAGATGGAGTAACCATAGCCATTGCAGGCATTCTTCCTTCCTTCTTAGGATGTTTTTAAAGTTAGGCCTAGTCAGTGGAGCTCACTATTGAAATATGTACCATTGGAGAACACATTCAGACAGGCTTCCTGGTTCCAGCCTCAGCATCTTGATTTATCTTATTTCTAGGGGGCTGCTTTTCCAGCAAGTTCTCAGAAATTGCTGGGCCAACGACCCCACTTGGAGAACAGCTACTATCCGAATGTTAACTGTTACATGTAAGGGAGTATTTATCCCCTTTGATATCTTATGTGACGTTAGGTTAGGTATGCACTGTCCTTTGTGAAAATAATTACATTTTCAGTCTGTCTTCAGAATTGTTGCTAAGTCACACTTTAGAGAGCCTAAATTACAAAACAAACAAACAAAAAACACCATCTCAGTCTTGACTCGTTTGTAAATTGAGTTTGAGAAAACATCAGCCTTTGAGTGAGGTAGGAAGGCTGCCTCTGCGATCATTTTACAGCAGGTCAGTGCGTGTAATTCCTTCTGTAAATTTCAAAATACAGAACATGGCCATTCCCAACCTGTATTTTACAATGAGAATATTTAGTTTTAATGTAAGAATGTTGAAATTGAGTTTCTTCTTTTGTAAATATTAAATTGGATCTGTGATTTAATTTTTAAGAATTTATAACAACAGTTATTAGCAATACTTATTTGCTGGCCTTAATCACCTGTCTGATTTAATCCCTACTATTAGATTGTAAATCCTAAATAGTTTTCTGTTTCACAGTGTTTTCATGAATAACCTGGAAAAAGAAATCAAACCTGGTTATTTTGAAGTTTTTTCTTTTTCCTTTTTTCTGCCACTCTTTCTCTGTCAACTGTTTAATAATATATTCTTTGGTGTTACTTTAAAATAGGATTGACATTGTTATTAATAAATTGTTCAAAATAAATTATAGCTAACACCAATCTTTATTTTTTAATCTAGAATAAATTAGACAAAGAAAAAGACAAAGATGAAAAATATTCTCCTAAGAACTGTAAACTTCGACGCTTGTCAAAACCACCGTTTCAGTCAAATCCATCACCTGAGATGGTTTCCAAACTAGATCTTGCTGATGCCAAAAACTCTGATACAGCTCATATTAAATCTATAGAAATTACTTCTATTCTTAATGGACTACAAGGTAAACCTAATTGTTTCATGCATATACTTGATTTTAATATCTGTAAATATGTAAATGAATCTGAGTGTGCTGATTGATCAGGAAGCAGCAGCACAAAGACATGAAAAGGAGAGCTGGAGTTTCATCTATCTGCACAGTCAAAACAGAACACAGAAAGGACCTGTTTAGGCTAATCTAGGCATTCAAAGAATGCGCATTCAGCAGGCAGTTTAGGGATAGTCTTCATTGTGACTTCTCTTTTTAATTTTTTTTTTTTACTTTTAATTATCATTATTTATTACAATTTATTCACTTTGTATCCCAGCTGTGGTCCCGTCCCTCATTTCCTCCCAATCCTACCTTCCCTCCTTGTTCTCTCCCTATGCCCCTCCCCTAGACCGCTGATAAAAGGGGAAGAAGTCCTCCCCTGTCTGACCCTAGCCTATCAGGTCTCATGAGGACTGCCTTCATTGTCTTCCTCTGTGACCTGGCAAGGCTGCCCCCCCTCCCCCCAGGGGGAGGTGATCAGAGAGCCTGCTCCTGAGTTCATGTCAGAGACAGTCCCTTTTCCCCTTACTAGGGAACCCACTTGGAGACTGAGTCTATGGGCTACATCTGAGCAGGAGTTTTAAGTCCTCTCCATGCATGGTCCCTGGTTGGGGTATCAGTCTCTGCAGGACCTTAGGGCCCAGTTTTCCTGGTCTCCTTTTGGAGCTCCTTTTGGAGCTCCTGTCCCCTCCAGGTCTTTCTATCTCCCCTTTCTTTCATAAAATTCCATGCATTCAAAGTTTGGCTATGAGTCTCAGCCTCTGCTTTGATACCTCGATCAGTGGAGTCTTTCAGAGGCCATCAGTGGTAGGCTCCTGTCGTGTTCCCTGTCTTCTCCTGCTTCTGATGTCTATTGTGTTTGCCCTTCTCCTGCTCCTGATGTCTTATCACGTTTGCCCTTCTGAATGAAGGTTGAGCATCTTCCCTAGGGTCTTCCTTGTTGTTTAGCTTCGTTAGGAGTATAGCTTTTAGTATGTTTATCCCATATTGTATGTCTAATAACCACTTACAAGTGAGTATATGCCATGTGTGTCTTTCTGCTTCTGGGATACCTCACTCAGGATGATCTTTTCTAGTTCCCACCATTTGCCTGCAAATATAATAATTTCCTTGTTTTTAATAGCTGAGTAGTATTCCATTTTGTAAATGTACCACACTTTCTGTATCCATTCCTCCATTGAGGGACATCTAGGTTGTCTCCTGGTTCTGGCTATTACAAATAAAGCTGCTATGAACATGGTTGTGCAGATGTCCTTGTTGTATACTTGAGCATCTTTTGGATATATGCCTAGGAGTGGTGTAGCTGGATCTTGAGGTAGCACTATTCCTAATTTTCTGAGAACGTGCCAGATTGATTTCCAAAGTGGTTGTACAAGTTTACATTTCCACCAGCAATGGAGGAGGGTCCCCTTTCTCCACATCTCTCCAGCATGTGTTGTCACTTGAGTTTTTGATCTTAGGCATTCTGATGGGTGTAAGGTGAAATCTCAGGGTCGTTTTGATTTGCATTTCCCTGATGACTGAGGCCGTTAAGCATTTCTTTAAGTGTTTCTTTGCCTTTCGATGTTCCTCTATTGAGAATTTTCTGTTTAGCTCTGTACTCCATTTTTTAATTGGATTACTTGGTTTGTTGGTGTTTAACTTGAGTTCTTTATATATATTCTGATATTAGCCCTCTGTCAGATACAGGTTGGTGAAGGTCCCAGTCTTTAGGCTGCCGTTTTATTCTAACGACAGTGTCCTTTGTTGTACAGAAGCTTTTCAGTTTCATAATGTCCTATTTATTGATTGTTGATCTTAGAACCTGTGCTGTTGGTGTTCTGTTCAGGAAGTTGTCTCCTGTGCCAATGAGTTCTAGGCTCTTCCCCACTTTTTCTTCTAACAGGTTTAGTGTGTCTGGTTTTATGCTGAGGTCTTTGATCTACTTGGACTTTAGTTTTGTGCAAGGTGACAAATTGCAAATGTCACTGTGACCTTCCTGGGAATGGTACAGAATCGGTGGTGGGGCTAGGTAGATCATTCTAGAATGATTATCTGGCTGGAGTAGCTATCTGGATGGCTGGGTAGAAAGATTTTAAAAGAACTCTTCTTTATTGAAGATTTTGTTTTTAAACTGAGAATTCCTTGTCTTGTATCCTCATTAAAAATACTGTTTTAAAGATTTATTTATTTTATGGGTATGTCTATTTTGCCTTCATATATATGTTTATATTTTTAAAAATATACATAATATATATTATATGTAATATATGTATTATACAGATATATATTTGTACCATGTGCCTAGTGCCTGCGCAGGTTGGTTGGATCCCTTGGAACTGGAGTTAGAAATGGTTGGGAGCCATCATGTGGGTGCAACAAATAATCTTAATCACTGAACTGTCTCTGCAGCTTTCCATATTCTTATTTTGATGACATTGTTGTCTCATACTTTAAGAACAAATGCAGGAAAGTGGCAAATTTCATTAGAAAAATCTCTGCAGATTAGTTTTATTCACTTGAAAAACTACTATTCTGGTTACTACTAGTTTAACAGTGCCACAGCTTGGGTAAAACTTGTAAAGGAAAGAATTTTTATTTCTTGTGGTTTAGGCGGTTCTGTGGTGAGGACATCACAATGGTGGTAACTCCTGTGATAGCTAACCCACCACTTGAGAAGTTCCCAATTGTAGTGTCGTTAAGTTTCATCTTCAGTTTTGAAGAAGATGTTTTAATCACAGCACCTAGGATAAAAGTTTTCATCCTATTTTTGTATGCTGTTTGAGGTAGACATAAACAGCAGTTCTTACTAAGCTTGTTCCCCCCACCCCTCTTATTTTTAGCTTCTGAAAGTTCTGCTGAAGACAGTGAGCAGGAAGAGGAGAGGGATGCTCAGGACATAGACAACAGTGGCAAAGACGAGTCAAAGGTGGAGCATTCGACCCACACCAGAAGTGACCTGATTTTAAAAGAGGAGCAGAGTAGTCCGTCTTTGTTAGAAGAAAATAAAGTCCACACAGATTTAGTAATAGCCAAAACAGTGACAAAATCTCCAGAAAGATTAAGAAAAGATATGGAAGGGATATCAGAAGATACTGATTTTGAAGAAGATGATGAAATTACAAAAAAGAGAAAGGATGCTAAAAAGGACACAACAGATAAATCTTTAAAGCCACAGACAAAACGTGGGAAAAGGCGATATTGCAATACAGAAGAATGTTTGCAGACTGGATCCCCTGGCAAGAAGGAAGACAGAACCAAGAGCAAAGAGCCAGTTGGTACAGAAAACAGTAGTAATAGCTCCTCAGATGAAGATGAAGAAGAAAAGTCCAAAGCAAAGGTGACACCAACCAAGAAATATAATGGCTTAGAAGAAAAGAGAAAATCTTTACGGACAACTAGTTTTTATTCCGGATTTTCAGAAGTAGCAGAAAAAAGGATAAAACTTTTAAATAACTCTGATGAAAGACTTCAGAACAGCAGGGCTAAAGATAGAAAAGACGTTTGGTCAAGTATTCAGGGACAGTGGCCCAAGAAAACACTAAAGGAGCTTTTCTCTGATTCCGACACTGAGGCTGCAGCATCTCCCCCCCATCCTGCCCCAGATGAGGGCACAGTAGAGGAGTCACTGCAGACTGTAGCGGAAGAGGAGAGTTGCTCGCCCATTATAGAGCTAGAGAAGCCACTACCAGCCAGTGTTGACAATAAGCCAGTTGAAGAAAAACCCCTAGAGGTTAGTGACAGAAAAACAGAATTTCCAAGCAGTGGCAGTAATTCAGTGCTCAATACCCCCCCTACCACACCGGAGTCGCCTTCTTCAGTCACTGTAACAGAAGCCAGTCAGCAGCAGTCTTCTGTCACAGTGTCAGAGCCCCTGGCTCCAAACCAGGAAGAGGTCCGAAGCATCAAGAGTGAAACTGACAGCACAATTGAGGTGGACAGTGTTGTGGGAGAGCTCCAGGACCTCCAGTCAGAGGGGAATAGCTCACCAGCAGGCTTCGATGCAAGCGTGAGCTCCAGCAGTAGCAATCAGCCAGAACCAGAACACACAGAAAAAGGTGAGGTTGAAAAGGACATGCTGCTTTGTAGGATTTCCTCTCTTAATGCCCGGATACTTTCATAGTGTCTTTTAAAGTGAGGCGTTTAAGTGTCGTTCTTGCATGAACACAGTGAAAATGGACAGGAGGAAGACACTTCAGTAATGATAAGAGGATGCATTTAGAGCCTTTAATTTTTTTTTTTTTTTCTTGATCCGTCTATGACATTTCAAGTGAATTTTAGCCTACATGCTACAACTTCCATCTAGGCCCAGGGTTTAAAGCTAATGAAATTTATTCCATTTGTTGGTTGACTATGATATGAGACATTTAACTGTTTCTGTAACACTGTGTTTGCAGTTGTAATGTTCAGTGTCTCTCACACACATTTTGATTTGTTGACACCCCCCCCCCCCCCGCCCCCTTAACCAAATACTTTGAATAGGGTATGGAGCAGCCAACTAACTGGCCAGACACTGCTTTCCTCAGACAGCTGTGTCAAACTGAATTTGCAAGGCTGAATTACTTGTGTGAGTTTGTAAAAGGATTTGATACTTCATTAGATGTATACCTTCCAAATGGAAGGACCAATGTTGAATGCTAATACTACTACTCCATAGTAATACTCTTGATTTTCTGTGTAGTTGTTCAAAGTGGAGAATCAAATTAGTAATTTGTGAAAATATAGTTCTTTCTAATGGTATCATATTTGTACTCAGCCATTGTTTTTCTTATATACCACTTTGATCGGGTATCTTAAATCATTGTACTGTAGGCTGATACTTGGTTTTGAAATTTACACACCAGCTGTAAAGATAGAGCAGTGGAGGGTGTGTATTTTGAGTATCACAGGGTAGTGCAATAGTTTGAGAGTCTTAGTTGACCATAAAGAAATACGGTAACCTATGCATATGGTATTCCCAATACTTGGGAGGCAGAGGGAGGAGGCTCCAGAGTTAAAGGCCAACCTTGGCTACAAAATTAGTTTCTGCCTAGGGGTACATGGGTAGAGCCTTTCTCAAAGAACTAAATGATGCTCAGTAAACCATTAGTAAAGCAGAGGTTGTAGTTATTGGGGATTTACAGGTACAGCTGCTAGTGGGGTTACATCTATGTGTCATGTTATGTCATGGGTTTACATTACATAGTCTTGAAGAAAGGCATTTTCAAAGGGAAAGAATGCCAGTTGGGATTTCAATGCTGTTGCATTAGAATTCCAGCTCTTGAGATATATCCTCTTCATTGTCTCCATCTCTTACGAAAAATTAAAATCATCCAGAAGGTTTTCGTATACTGAAACATAGTCAGTGCTGCCCTATTGATTATTAATCTTGATTAGATTAAAAGTATGGAATTTTGGCTGGCAAGATGGTTCCATGGTTAAAGGCATTTGTCACCAAGCCTGATGACTGAGATTTGATGCTTAGGATCCATTTGGTTGAAAGAGTGAACCAAATCACAAAAGTTGTCCCCCCCACCACACACATACATACACACACACACACACACAGTGAACCAAATCACAAAAGTTGTCCTCTTATACACACACGCATACACACAGCGACTCACAAATAAAGTGCCGTTGCTGGAGTGGTGGCTTAGTGGTTAAGAGTGCATACTACTTTTGCAGAGGACCAACCAGAGTTCAGCTCCCAGCACCCACATCAGGTGGTTCACAACATCCTGTAACTCTAGTTCCAGGGGATTTGACACCATCTTCTGGCCTCCATGGTTGCCTGTATTCACCAGCTCATACCCACACATATACCTAAAAATACAAATAAGTTTTATTTTTAAAAGCTATAGAACTTGAAGCCATCTGCTTTATCAAATCAAAGGACTATCCAGTTTTTTAAAAATTTGTGTAAATTGACTCTTAGACACATCATATGACCTTATTTTAATTAATTTAGTAAAAACGAATTTCATACAGTAAACAGCCAAATATATTTTCAGCCAAGGAAGCCATATTTTGTAAACTGCAGATTAATATCACTATTGGTAACAGGAGCAGCAGAAACCTGTTATATAGTGTTAGAAATTGGAAGGAAGTAGATATATGTTTTAAGTCTCTGGGTTTTTGCTTTTGTTTTTAAAAGCTTGTTTTGGGTAGTATAATAGTTTGTGTGTAATTCAAAAGATAAGAAGTATAAGAATTACTAAAGACAACACATGTAGTGTACAGAAATGCTACGGTTTGGAGTAGTGATGAATTAGTGAATCTGCAGCATCAGGGAAATTCTCATTGAAAATAAACACTTGAGCTGGGCACTGGTGGTACATGCCTTCAATCCCAGTACTCAGGAGCAGAGGCAGGCTGATCTCTGTGAGTTCAAGGCCAGCCTGGTCAACAGAGAGAGAGTTTCAGGACAACCAGGGCTACACAGAGAAACCTTGTCTTGAAAAAAAAGAGAGAGAGAAGAAACACTTGAGCTAGTTTAAGAAAGGATGATGTTGGTTTATTATACTTTTTGCAAGTCATTTCACACCATAAAGATGAGGTGATTCTTGGACTGTGTTGCTGAATTTGTAAGTTGTATACACTTTAGTTAGCCAGTGCCCTAGAAGTAAGTTCACATACAACAAGTATGAAATATCTGGCTCCAGTTAATTTATTGTGAAACAGCATGTTTCAGGCCTGTAAATTGCAGCACTGGGGGTGGAGGCACAAAAACAGTTCCAGGTAATCTTCAGCTAAATAGAAAGTTGGAGGCCAGTCTAAGCTACATGAGATCCTGTCTCACTCACTCCCATATCACAGCATTCAAAATTACATTACTTTTTTAACATTTCAACTTGTAGCAGAACCTTAATACTTCAATTTATTGAATTTTAACAAGTTTGAGCACATTCCTGTGTTTGAGTTACTAGACTCAAACTGTAGTACTCTGCTGACAGCGTTTTCAATCTTGATTTCCTAAGAATGTACCTTGACTTTTCTGAAAGAAGCCCTTAATTTTTAAGGGCTTCATTAATGACAGTTAATTAAAATTTTGGAATATTTCCTGTGATAGTTGATATAAATTTCATAGAATTGTGTAGTTTGAGGATTTTTTCTAAGATATTTAAGTAGTCAACTAGGGAATGTCTAGTTCTGTTTTGTGTTACTAGACTGGATGTATAGGTCAGCGGTAGAGCATCTGTGAAGCCCAGTCCTATTTAAAAAAAAAAAAAAAAAGTTCTCTATTTTGTATTACTTAACTATTTCTCATCACAGCCTGTACAGGTCAGAAAAGAGTGAGAGATGCTCAGGGAGGAGGAAGTGCGTCAAAAAAGCAGAAGAGAAGCCATAAAGCCACCGTGGTGAACAACAAAAAGAAGGGAAAAGGCAGTAAGTGTAAAAGTTGCTTCGAAGCTTCATGACACAAAAATAATAGTTGAACACCTTCCCCCACTAAAAGATTGTTTGGTTATGGGACAATTCTACATTTTGTTTTGTTTTTGTTTTTTTTTTCCCTCATAACCTTAAGAAAAAGTCAGTCTGGATAGGTGTTGCATGCCTGTAATGCTAGTGTTTGGGGGGTAGAGCAAAAGAATCAGGAGTTTACGGCCATTCTGGGTTACATAGCCAATTCAGAGTCGGCCTGGACTACACATGACTCTGCCTTAGACAACAAACAGCCAAAAGTTACACAGGAGTTTTCTGACCATGGGTAAAGTCTAGGATTGAACCAGTTGGTTATATTGGTATTGGTTGCTGGTGAGTGATCGAGTGGACATTATGGCTCAGTGACCTTCATGTTCACAGTGTCTGTGTGTATTATGTGTATGTTCGTTACCGTGAAGTAGATTGTTTATAAATCTTCAGAACAGCAGGCAAAGATAGTGTCATAGGCACAGTTCCAGCTTGTGAAATTACACTTCAGTTCCCAAACCATACTACTTGAGAGCAATAACAAGCAATACTTTTGCAAAGAGTGTTCTGTCTATTCTGTCTAAGACTGGCAGGACATTCATTGGCCTGCAGAGACCATAATGCTTTGCTTCTTCTGAGGGCTGTGCATTTGATCTTTTATTTATTTATTTATTTATTATTATTATTATTATTTTTGTAGACAAAATAAGACGTGGAAAATATGTAAAGAATTTTTTTTCAGGTGCCCCACACTGACCCCTGCTGCTCTTCCGAGACTCCTGCCACCTCCACTGCCTGACCTTTGCTAGCAGCGGCCTTGGCTGCACTGCAGTGCAGAAAAGGGTTACGCGGTCAGCTCCCCGAGCTTCTGCTGAGCCCATATGACTTCCAGGCGGTGAATATGGCATCCTTCGGGGCCCCGGGTGGCTGTGCTCAGCAAGGCCGTGTCAGGCAGGCTGAGGCAGGCCACAGCACATAAAGGGGCCAAGCCTTGGGTGGCTTAGTTAGGAGTTGCTATGGTTCCAGAGCGGCAGTGGGGACTAGGAAAGGATTCATTAAGATGTGTGTATAGGAGTGGTAGAGGCTATTTACTCTTAGGGGAGGAGATGCATCTTTATAGTTTTGAACACTTTTGACACCTTCAGAGCCCCCTTTGGGTGCTAGTAAAGAGTAATCCACCAGTGTATGCCAGATTGGTTCCAGATTACTTGGTGTAAATAATAGAATAGTTAAAGTATGTTTTTCTTACACTTTAATGCTTTTGTCTTCAAGATGTTAGCATTTTAATGTCATTTTTAGAAAGGGTCATTTTCAAAAAGTCAATAAATAAGTTCCTCTAGAGCAGTTGATGGTACTGTCCTACTTTGATTATCTGGCTCCAGTCCTGGTAACCCAGGTGAATTAACCATTTTTAGAGCATTTCTTAGTATAATCACTGTAAAAGAATCTAACATGGTACTTTGTGTCCAGAAAGAGGACATGTACAGCTAAACAAACCATATTCCTGTCACATGACAAGTGGTCAAGGATAAGAATAATGGATATTCTAGGACTGAAGCTTAATTAACAGATTTCTGATAAACTCCAGAGTATGTTGACCACAGAGAGCATGGTGTTTAAATTTTAGGAAGCAAGCTATTACGCGTAAGGACCTTAAGGAATTCATTACCCATGTCAAGTGTAGTTTCCCAAGGAATTCTTGAGTGATAGTGGTGTCCACTGTGACAGTGGAATTGGTATGTGTTGCTGTGTACAAATAGATTACTAAAGTGAAGAAATTCCTAGAAATGCTATATTCCAGCAGAGTAAAATGTGCTTTAGTTAGGGAAGAGACCATGCCTGAGTGAAGCATCTGTGCTGTGGATATGTGGAAATATCCAGATACTGACTCACTGTAACTAATGAAGCTAGCAGAACGGAAGATCAGTGCAGCGAGTTCACAACTATTGGCAATGTAGGTGGGAAGACTTTGGCTTTTGTTTTCTTTGGCTGAGATATGTCTGCATTTGCATGTTAGCTTTTTAGGTTTTATTTTTCCACTGCTCCGGGGACTGAACCCAGTGCTTGCTAGGCAGGCATTATACAACTGAGCTAAATCTTCAGCACTGATTCTCTAGGTTTTCTAGGTAGATTGCTCACTGTAGTGGAAAATTCAAGTGGTGAATTTAGAGTAAATCCTTTTCAGTTAATGTTAGATTGACCAACTTTTGTTTATTGATGGTTTCTTTCTCTTTCAGCAAACAGCAGTGACAGTGAAGAACTTTCAGCTGGGGAAAGTGTGACTAAGACTCAGGCCGTCAAGGCAGTCCCCGCTGGAATGAAGTCCCACAATAGCAAGTCTCCTGCAAGGATACAGTCACCGGGAAAGTGTGGGAAGAACGGGGATAAAGAGCCTGATCTCAAGGAGTCCAGTAGCCGGCTTCCCAAGGTTTACAAGTGGAGTTTCCAGATGTGTAAGTGACATATGTGCTTTAGGATGTAGGCATTTTGTCTTAGTTACTCCTGGTGTCAGTGCTTGAAAAAAGAAGCCACACTGAAACTGAGAGACCTGACAGTGGCATAGTATAGATCTCCCTAGGATCCTGATTGGAATGAACAAATTGCTGAAAGAAAATGTCACAACAGATGCTGACTAGCACTGAGTACATGTGAGGTTGAGAATCTGCTTGGAAACAGATGGGGGTGCTGGAGGAATGACTTACTAGTTAAGAGAATGTTCTGAGGACGGTAGTTCAATTCCTAACTGCCTGTAACTCGGGTCTCTGACACCTTGGGCCTCTTCGGGCATCTGTACTCAGGAACATAAACCACACAGACACACTTAAAAATAATGTTTAAAATATTTTTCTTATTTTGTTTTTTAAAGAAAGAAATAGTATGGGAGCTGGGCATAGGGGCACACACCTATAGTCCTTGAGCTCAGGAGCCTGAGACTGGAGGATTGAGAAATTGAGACCCTGTCTCCCTTCCCTTCCCCTTCAAAATACAATTTTAACCATTTGGTATCTTTGCATCATTTTTGTAAATATCAATTTGCTTTTTGAGACAAGACCTTGCTCTATAGCCCTTTTGGCCTGGTACTCACTGTGTAGAACAGGTTGCTTTCAAACTCGAGGCAGTTTCCGTGCCTTAGTAGCCTGAGGACTAGAGTCTCAAGCCTGTGCTATCATAACTGGTGTTTTTTTTTTTTTTTTTTTTTTTTTTTTGAGACAGGTTCTGGTTATGTAGCCTTGGCTGGTTTGGAATTGACTGTGTAGATGAGACTGACCTTGAACTCATAGACATCCTTCTGCCTCTGCCTCCCAAGTGTTGAAATTAAAGGTTTGTTCCACCATGACCTATACCAGATACAGCCAGGCTACATTGACTCTTTTTAACTGATTTGCTATGTTGTTACTGTGAATGACTAAGAAAACTGAGCAGAGCCTGGGGGTAGTGGCCATTGACAATAGAAAGCATTCAGAAGCCAGCAACATCAAGAGTGGAAGGCCAGGTCAGCTTGGCTACATAGCAAGACCCTGTTTGCCCAAAAGAAGAATTTTAGCATAATGCATAGATCATAAGGTCTTTGTTTTGGATATGTTCATTCAACAAATCCTATGGTGTGCATTTCATTTGTGTCTAGCTATTATAGTAGTCAGAGGATGGGGAATAGAGGCATTTAGAATTCAGATATTGTAATGTCTTTATTTTTTGTTTGTGGTTTATTTATTTGGTATAACAAGTGTGCATCATCACATCTGGAAGATTGTTTTTTGTAGTTTGTCTATCTTAGACCTTATTTTAAAACCATATTGGTTTGGGGTTTTTATTAACTTTCATTCCCAAATTACATATTAATGAATCTTTTAAATTGACAGCGGACCTGGAAAATATGACAAGTGCTGAACGTATCTCAATTCTTCAAGAAAAATTGCAAGAAATCAGAAAGCATTATCTGTCATTAAAATCTGAAGTAGCTTCCATTGATAGGAGGAGAAAACGTTTAAAGAAGAAAGAAAGAGAAAGTAAGTGCTTTTTCCTCAAACATAAGTCAGTTTATTATAGTGCTATTGAGTAAGGACTGTCTCTGTGTTTATTTAGGCAAATTCTTTACCCTGTCAGCCTCATCTGACAAGATGTCACAGGGCCCACTCACATGGAGCTCACAACACACCCTCAGTCTGAAGGAAGATGGGGATGTTAGAGCATTCACTGAGTGACAAATGGCTATAGTGCTACCATTAAGGAAGCAGAGACAGCAAGTGTGGGAGGCTAGGTCAGCTTGGGCTACACAGCTAGACTCTTTCTGCCCAAAAGGAAGTTTAGCATAAAGCATAAATCATAAGAGCTTCTGATTTGTGTGTGCTCATTCAATGAATCCAGTGCTTTGCATTTTGTTTGTGCCAGGTATTATTGTAATGACTTTGTTTTAAAGGATCCTTTGCTACATATTCACACATTTAATGGTGTAGTATGTTATTTCATCCATTCTTACAGATTGATTACTTCATAGTAATTTAGGTTATCTATCTTCTCTTTGTTACAGAAACACTTAAAATCTTATCTTGCAGGTGTTCTGAATTATATAGTGTAGTATTGTTGGCTGTCATCACTCTTTTTTGGAACTACTCTAAAACATATTGTTTCCATCTGGTCCTGATGTTGTATCATGAGCTCCTCTGTTTGCCTCTCTCTCCTTTCCTAGGCACTGTACTGTCCTGCTGTTTATATAATGTGATAGTTTTGCTTGTAGTTTTTGAGAGACCTCCATGTTTTCCTTAATGGTAGTAGTTGATATTACCTCTAGCAGTGTAATAGCTTTCTTTCCCCCCCCCCCCCCCCCCCCCCACACACACACACTGTTTGGATTACTTTAAAGTGCAAATGGCCAGGACATTTCTATTGAGACCCAAATGACAAGAAATGATGTGAGATATCAAACTCTTTGTTGGCTATCATTACAAAATACCATGGCAGAATAGATAACCTAAACAATAGAAACTTACTTTCTCACGGTACTAGGACTTTAAAGTTCAAAGTCAACACCTTGTTTTTTGTTTGTTTGTTTGTTTTTGTTTTTCTTCAGGCCTACCATGGTTATGTATAGACTGTCTTTGCCACCTTGCCCTCTGTAAATATCTATGGTGGATGTAGAAAGGTCTTCCTTTTATAGTGATATCCATTGGATTGTATTGGTGCTCTACAGTTATTTAGGGCACTTTTAATTACTTCCCATTGTCAGTTTTGGCTACAACATGGAGTTTGTGTGGTGCATGACTCAGTTCATACCCAGAAGTCCTTGGCAGATGTCCTTGAGACAAGATTGCTTAAATGTGACACTGTGGCTATTTTAAGCCTGATCATTTTTTTTTTTTCTCAATAGCTGTCCTCTACACCATAGGAAGTTCAACTGCATCTCTAGCTGCCATCCCACATGCCAGTGGCACAGCACAGTTAACCCTTCTAGACACTGTCAGATATCCATAGGATGAAAGAGTGGTAGAATAACCCCAAATTAGGAACCACTGCTCTGAGGTCAGAAAATGCTTGGCTCCTTTCCACACCAGAATGAAAACCATTGCAGTTTGAAAGTAGTAGAGATAGATTCTAGTCAGTTAAGCAGATGGCAAGTCATGTAGGGCTATGTACGCTAGAGTGAGAGGTTGCAGTTTTATTCTGAATAGGACAGAGAGCCGTTAGAAACATCTGAACAGGGAAATGGCATGCTGGGTGGGAAGTCCAGAAGCAACAGTGAAAGCAGGGAATAAAAGAATCCTGTTCTGTTAGTTCAAATAGTAGCTTAGAGTGACTTGAAGCTGTATGCAATTAAGATTGAAATCAGTTGCTGTTGAATTAGCAATATGTATTCAAGCTAATGAATAAAGTAGACATTCAGTTTTTTATTTGTAGGTGGGTATGGTGGCACACACACTTGGAAGGTAAAATAAAAGCAGGAGGATCTTGAGCTCAAAGCCATCCTTGGCTACATGGTGGGCTTGGGGCTAGTCTGTATTGCATAAGACTATCTTTGGTGGGGGCGGGTGACACGTTTTGAGACAGGGTGTCTGTGTAGCCTTGGCTGTTCTGGACTCACTTTGTAGACAGGCTGTCCTCAAACTCACAGAGATACATCTTCCTCTGCATCCCTAGTGCAGGGATTAAAGGAGTGCGCCACCATCGCCTGGCTAAGACTCTGTCTTTAAATAAATAAAAATGTATTTGTAATGTACAAAATACTACATTGTTGATAACAAAAACGTTTAGAAATTAAAGAAGTTATTATTCATAAGTGTAGTGTAGTATTATATAACTTTAAAAAGAAAAAGAAGTAGAGCTGGTGGTATAGGTGGGATATGATCTTATAATGTATTGATGGCACACACTGCAGCCCCAGCATTTGAGAGGCAGGGGCAGGACAGTTTTGTAAGTTCAAGGTTGGGATGCTGTGCTTAGTAAAGTTAGGTTATTTAGGACTATATAGTGAGACCCTGTCTGATAACCTAAACCAAAACAAAGGCAGGAGATGCTTGTGTGCCTGCACTTGTGCATATGTGAGGATGCCCAGGACAACCTCAGATAGCTGATGTTTAAGAAAACATCTTTCATTGGCCTGGCCCTTGCTCAGGCTAAGGTGGCTGGCCACCAGGCCCTGCTTTTTTATGTGGGCTCTAGAGATGGAAGTGAGGTCTTGTAATCACTTCACTGACTAAGTTACTTCCCCAGCTCCTGTATGTGTTGATAAGTGGTACTAAATCTAGGAAACTTAAATCCCCATTTCAAGAATCTAGAGATGAAATTCTGTAGAACCTCAGTTGTAGATGTTGTCTCTATAGAGATGGTGACTATTTGAGGACTACAAAGTCAATGTAGAAATTGTTCAGCTCTGGTGGTGCAGGTTGGGCATCTCCAAAAGACTCCAAAATGCAAAAGTAAATGTGTATGATTATATTCCATTGCAGTTGTCTTTATAAAAGATTAGTCCTTGCAGCAATAAATTTTCCTCTGAAATTTTTAAGGATCTGAACAAATAGGGACAGTAGAGGGAGCATTTGGGCAGTTAGAGCTTTAGGTTACAGATTTGCTTTTTCAACTTACTCCCATATATGGAACAAAAATTGGCTTTTACTGTGTGCTTGTGTGTGTGTGTGCATGTATGTGTGGGCATGTATGTGTGCATGTACGCACATATGTGCACTGTGTCACAGTACATCTAGAGGTCAGAGGTTGGCTTTTGAAAGTCAGTTCTTCCCTTGCACCTTATGCGTCCCAGAGGTCAAATTCATACTGTCCAGGCTTGGTGGCAGGTACCTTCACCCATAGAGCCATTTTATGGGATGATTATTTCCGTTTTAGTTGTGTATAGAGATATTCTTTTAAGACATTCCATTTCTTATTCTTATTCTTATTCTTATTCTTATATCCATTATTCATTGATAATAATGAAAGAATTTCCTTGAGGAAAATAATATAAATGGAGGAAGGCAATACAATTTTGGTAAGCTTTTCAACTCAGCTTCCCATTCTTTTTAAACTTTGAAACAAGATCGTTTGTTTTGTGAGTCCATGTGGAGGTGAAGAGTAAACATCATGGAGTAATTTCTCTCCTTTCCACCTTGTAGGTTCTGGGTGTTCAAATCAGGTTGTTATGCTACAAAGCAAGTGGAGTATGCTTATCAAGCTTTCTCTGAGGTCTCAGCCTCCCCATTCTTAGCACTATGAGAATTTTTAGAAAAACTTAAATGTCAAAAAGATAAAGAAATGACAGATACTTTTCCTGTTTCGTTCAAAACTGTTTGGGTATTTAGTGAACAAAGTTATCCTTTACTTAGTTTTTTACAGTATGAATCACAACTTCTTTCCTCCCTCTTCTCTTTCCTTCTCCTTCTCAGGGCTAGGGATAGAACCAATGGCCTTGTAATCCAGGCAAGTACTTTGCTGCTGAGCTATACCCCTGTGCCACCTGTGCTCTTCACAGGATGGGCTGTGGCTTGTTGCTTGAGATACACTGGCCTTCCCTTTCTTTATACTGTGGTACTGTGAGCAGAGATGGCTCCTTTTAAGGTGAATTTGGCGAGCAGAAAGGAGTTTCAGCTGGAGACTAGCGTTTGTCTCTTCCCATTGAGCCTGCCTTGTGGCCTCACATGTGCTCTTCCTTTTCCTCAGGTGCTGCTACGTCTTCCTCCTCGTCTTCTCCCTCGTCCAGCTCCATAACAGCTGCTGTTATGTTGACACTAGCTGAACCATCAATGTCCAGTGCATCACAGAATGGAATGTCAGTTGAGTGCAGGTGACAGCAGGACTTGCTAGAGCACTTTGCACTTAATGGCTGTTGATGGCCACGTCTTTTTTATACTGCACAGTGGCACACACACATACACAAAATCAGACAAGCACTATTTTATATTTAAAAATTGTTTCTTGACAAGCTGACTTGGCACTTAAGTGCACTTTTTTATGAAGAAAAAGTACAACGAACTGCTTTTCCTCAAGCAATAATTGTTTCCAACTTGTCTGGGAATTGTGTGTCTGGTAACTTGAAGGCCTTCCACTGTGGCAGAGGAGGCTTTTCACTGCCTGTAAAGACAACACAGTAAGCAGAGCAAAGGTGGGCCAGAACATGTGAGGTGACTTACTGTATATGTATTCCCTTGTATTTTGTTAAAGCTGGAACATTTGATATTTTTCCATTCATTTATTAAAAAATATGAACCTATTTTCATTTGTACAAGCTAATTGTTTTTTAAAGCAAGTCACCTTAGGGTGACTTTAATTGTATAAGTCAAGCACATGTAACAAATTCAAAACCTGCAGTTAACAGGATATTATTAGACATCATCCTGGTAACCAAATATTAAAGATTCTCTTTAAAAATGACTGAACATGTTTACAGGTTTGAATTAGGCTAAAAGGTCTGCAGTGGCTTTTCATGCCCCTTCAAATTGAAATGGGACTACTGTACTTTGCCATTTTTCTATAAATCAGTATTTTTTTTTAATTTTGATATAATACATTGTGTGAAAAAAGAAAATGGCTAATAAACTGTATTAAATCTTAAACAATGTATAAAGATTGTACTTAGCCAGTTCAAAGTGTATATTTATTCATAATGAATTATAACAGTTATATTTTTGTGTTTCTTGTAAATGTTTCTTTTCCCTTAAATACAGATAATTCATTTGTATTGCTTATTTTATTATGAGCTTACAACAAAAAGACTTCAGGAACAAACTGTTAGAATGATTCAAGGTTGTTTATATGACCTGTCTCACAAAGATGGTTGTTATTTTAAGTATAAATAGTAATTGGGTAGTAGGCCTATACATTCAAATGCCTTGTATAAACTGCAAAATGAACGCCAAGTTGTTTTCACTTGTATTGACTTTATGTTGTATGATTCCAATCTCTGTTTGGCACTTGTATTTAATTCCCCACCTTTGTAAGACATTTGTATATTGCGGATGTGTTCATTGAAGCTATTTAAAACCTGGCGCTGTTAATACACAGTACTTTACTGTACAGACTGTTTTACTGTTTTAATTGTGGTTCTGTGTGCTTTTTTTTGAATGAGGCTGGCATGTTTTATTTGTTTTCTGGCAATACATGTGAGAATCTCGAAGCGTTTTGTTGTAGATGCTAACGTGTCAGAATCCTTAATCCTTTCCATTCAACCTTTCTAAGAAAAGCATTTTCAGTCTTGTAATGTGTGCTTATAGTAACTAATTTTGTTGAAAATGGTTTCAAGTTACTCAAATTTGTACAGACTGTAAAGATTTGTTGACAGCAAAATGTTGAAGAAGAAACTTATAGAATAAAACTATAAAGTATATATTAGGATCTGCAAACATGATGAATTATGTAATATATTGTACAAATGTAAGCAAAGGCTCTGAAATAAAATGCCATAGTTTGTGAATCCTTGATTTTGTTTGTAGAAGGTTAAGTAATTTTAGTTCATCTTGTATGTCATGATTGTTGAGAATATGTACCTGCAGCCTGTATTATCAATCACAAGAGCTCATATTGATACCCTAAAAGAGAGTGCTTTGCTTTTAAAAATTGAAAGTCCCTTAACAGTGCTGGATGTGCAACAAATGCTTAGTATGTTCAAGACCTCAGTTTTATCCCTAGTACTGTACCAGCCCAAACCTTAAATCAAAAAATGAAAACCTTAGCCAGAGTTACATTTTCAGGCTGTTATCATCTTTCTGTATACTGTTTTGCTAGAATCTGAATGCAGATATTTTTGATATGATTTGGAGGCTCGTCTAAAGAAGGAAAATAATAAGTACAACTTTAAAACTATATTTTGGGGCCAGTAAGATGCTCAGCAGTTGAGTGCCGATGACCAGCCTTGATTTTACGAATCCCTGGAACCCACATAAGTAGAAGGAAAGACTGCCTCCTGAAAATTATCCTCTACATTCATACACACAAAATATGTAAGTGTAAAAAGAAATGTTTCAGCAGTATATCCAGCACTCAGGAGGTTGAGACAGTTGGATCTTGGGATTGAGACCCTATCTCAATAAACATAAACCTTGTTTTTTTCTTATTCTTGAGAATACAATTGCTTTATTGACCAACGTGGTTTCTAACTCACAAATTCTCTGCCTCCACACACTCTTTAAAAATGTTTACTCAAAACTATTACCTGCAGTGTCTCTTTGTCATTTAATATGATGGAACCTTTCTGGCTCTGCTTTGAGTGATCCCTGCACCTGTTTCAGGAATCCAGTCGGCATTTTTAAACCAGCTGGTATGCCAGTTCCCATTCCCAAGGTGCCCTAATTCACCTAAGGTAGTATTGTATATTATCTTGAAAAAAAAATACTGCAGTGATTTTTACCTGTAACTTGTTTTTGCCCTGTTTTCAGACAGGTTTTCTCTGTATAGCCCTAGCTTACGTAGACCAAGCTGGCCTTCAACTCAGCTCCGCCTGCCTTTTCCTCCTGAAGTGTTGCCATTGAAGGTGTGGACACTTACACCTGGCCCTTATGCAACGTCAAGAACCACTTCCTTGCTCCCAAATGTTCCCTGTATTGTATAAGGAAGAAGATGGAAAAGATAGGTTCATAGTCAGTAGAGGCTTTGAAAGCCGTCTAACAGATCTGCATTGTATCAGTCACTGCAACCAGTGAGGTAGTTGGATATCGAATATGGTGGCACTTGAGAGGAAGGGGGTGGTGGCACCAATGTGCTACTTTTGCAGTCAGAGCCCACCAGTGTTCAAGACTGTAGCTCACCTTACTCAACTGACACAGGGAAGGAAACAAGGACCCACAAAGGGGAGTCTCAGATACCTGAGTGCTGAGTGGCCCTTGTCATTCCTCTTAAGTACCCTGTTCCCCACCTGCATGGAATACTGGTGGCTGACAGCAGAGTTGAGTTCCTAGCCTGAAATGGCCCTTGCTTTTGAAGACATAGAGCCGGTTAGGCAGTAACTTGCACCTGATTTAGCTTTCTCTTACATCCAACTGACCCCAGTACTTAATACTCTTGAGCTTCATCACATTTACACCATGAGCTTTGAGACATGAGAATCAGTCTGAACAAACTAGGAGGGATGTGTGCAGTCCAGGGCACAGTTTGGCACATGTGTCAATTGAAGTTTGCCTCCAGCTTACCCACAAGGAGATGGCGATGTGTTCTACCAGCATTGAGACTTCTTGTGCTCCCAGGTCCAGGTTTCCCAGACAGGCTCAGTTCCCCAGCTCCTTAGCACTGAGTAGCCGCAGACAACTTGTAGAAGGGGTTCTGAATGGAAGGGCAAGTGGCTGGAACCCGGGGCCAGAGGAACATGCGGGAGGACTCAGCACAGGCCATCAGAGGAAGCTGAGGTCTAAGAATCGCTTTGGGAGGGAAGGAGCACAAGAGTAGGAAGGTCCTGGCCATGTGGGGTTGTTGGGGTGGGGTGTGGGTAGAGCAGTTTGGTCCAGGCATTGTGTCCTGGCAGGGTGCCTGTGTTGGCAGAGGGAGCCCTGGGGAATTCCTACTGTCAGTATCACTTGCCCACAGCCTGCAGGTAGCCAGGTGCCCTCCTGGAGGCGGTGCTGGTCTTCCTCTTCAGCTCCACCAGTGTTCATTACCAGTTCAGTGACTCTCTGGCCTCTGTCTGAGTCAGTTTTGCGGTTAACTCTCCTGACAGCATCACCACTGGCCACACCCTCAGTCTCTTGTAGCCCATGTAGCTTAGCCTCCAATCCCATTATGTAGATGAGAGTGACTGAAAACTCTGGTCCTCCTCCAGCCTCTTGCGCGCTGAGATTACAGGCCTGTGACACTTAGGTGGCTTTGCTTTTTATTTTGAGACAGGTTCTTATCTAAGTTGCTCAGGCTGATCTTTAGCACACACCTAGCCCAGAAGCTGTCCTCCTGCCTCAGCCTTCCACTGAATAGCTAGGATTGTTGGAGGATGATGTTGTGCACTGTGTAAAGATTATCCCTGTGTTATTCACATACTCATTTCTGTACTCGCACAGATCTGATTCAGGCCAGATTTGGCATTGTCATTTTTGTGAAGCATCTTCTGTCTCAATGTTTCATAAATATCGTTCTCCATCACTTTCTGATTGGTTTTAATAAAAATCTGATGACCATTAAGCTGAGGAGGCGGGACTTCCAGGAGGGTGCCTCCTAGGTGAGGAGAGGAGTTAGGATGAAGAAGGAAGTTCCAGGGCAAGACTAAGAGGGCAGGTAACCAGCCATGTGGCTGGTAAGTAGCTCAGGCCACTACTGTTGGGTTAGAATATCTGATTATCTGTGTAGTGATAAGCTTTGAAATACATTGGATGTTTTAAAGAAATAAACGTAATATTTATCTTAATTATTTTCTCATTGCACTCTAAAATTAAAAAAATTATTAGGTGAAGTCTCATACAGAAGTTAAAATATAAGAAACACATTTATCCTAGTGGACACTTACTGCTAGGCCAGCCTTGTTAGGCCTTTACCTCATCGCTGTCTTATTATTACTGCTGGGCCATCCTTGAAGGTCTTCACCCCCTGTAATGTGTAGTAACCCTTTGGGTTATGTCGTCAGAGTTTCAGCATGTCTATCGAACACGATTCTCATTTTCCTTGGAACCAAATTTCCCTCACTAAAGTTTTTTATTCTGTTTTTGTTTTTTAGTGTGGTAATAGCTACACCATCACTGCTTTCCCAGTTACTTTTTTCTTATTTACTTCTTTTTTCTTTGGAGGTGGAGTGTGATGGGGCAGGGGTTTTATGTATCCTAGTGGGCCTTGAGCTCACTATGTAACCTACGCTATACTCAGCTTTTTAAGTATTCCTACCTCCTCCCTCTGCTTCTTAAGGGCTGGATTTCAGTCACGTGACACAAAGCCTTGCCTCTTAAATTTTTCCTACTCCTTCAAACTTATTTTCTTTTCCCTTTTTTTTCCTCTCAGAAAACCTTTAATATTTTTAATTACACTTACAGTGTGTGCATGTCCATGCACCCATGCCATCATGTCCCAGAATGACTCACATACATTTATTCTGTCTTTCCATCATATGAGTCAGAAGGATCAGACTTTGGGTCAACTAGCTTGGTGACAAATGCGGTTATCTGCTGAGCCATATTACCAGCCCTCTTCTTCCCAACATATTCTGAGGGCTGCTTGCTGCTGGTCCTTGGTAATTACTACTTTAAAGTTCTTAGATTTAGTGAATAATCTTTCTGTTCTCTTGCTTGTCTCCCTTCTGTGTGAATTAAGATGAACCTTCTCTTCAGATTGTTCTTTTGATGCTGCCTTTGTTCAGAGTTCTCGTCAGTCACAACCTTTTTTTTTGTGGATGTTGCCACATGTGTCTTCATTGATCTCTAGAGCTGTTTATTTTTTGACTGACAGCATCTTTACCTGTGTATTCCTCATTCACCTCATTCAAGAGAACACATCATGAGGCTGGGCTGGGGTTTGATTGATAGAGTGCTTGCCTTGTACACAGAAGACCTTAAACTGCTTGTGGTGACACACACCTGCAGGCTCAGCACTTGGGTATAGAGGCACTAGGATCAGGAATTCACAATTGCCCTAAACTACATAGTGAGGCTGAGTCCAGCCTGGGCTACCTGAGACCCTTTCTCAAAAACAAAACAAAGTAAGAATGCTTCAAACTGAAATCCTCCTTCTGCACGAATGACACCTTCACTTCTAGTTAGTTGCCTAAGCCAGTGGTTTAGAAGTTATTCTGTGCTCTCCCCTCTCCATGCATGGCTCCTTGGTTATTAAGTCCTGAAGAGCTGTTGTGTCTGTCTATCTATCTATCTATCTATCTATCTATCTATCTATCTATCTATCTATCTATCTATCATCTATAATGAAAAGACAATGTCTTACTATGTTTCTGTAATCCAGTCTGTTATTCCTGGGCTCAAGATCCTCTTGCCATAGCCTCCCAAGTTACTGAGCAGTGATGATAGTTACTGTTAGTCTTCGGTAGTTTTCTGTCTTCCAAAGGATAAAATCAAGTTCTTTTGCATAATAGGCTATTTTCAACCAAACCCCATCATACCATTTCCTCTTGTCAGCAACATTAGACACTGAAGTGAAAAGAACCCTAGACCTGGGCTCTTGATGGAGCTTTTGATCTGATGGGGGGTTTTACTTGTATTTATGAAAGGCTATTCAGGACACTACCCTTTTTAGAAGCCTTTCCTGGTCTTCAAGTTTACCTTCTCTGCTATGTTTCTGGCTGTTGCCAATAATCATGCCTCCCTCTTTTGCTCACTGCTGTAACGCTGTAAGGAGCTTGGCTCCTGCTGCCATGCTTCTCTTTCACCTTAAGATCCCTGTCCAGCTCTCTCATCAGCATGGCATCAGGCCTTCGTGCCGCGTCATCTGCACCAGCATCCTCTGTTGTATTTACCATTTCAGAGCTTACTTATGCGGTCCTTCAACTAGACCAGCAGCTCTCACCCTTCCTGTCACTGCGACCCTTTAATACAGTGCCTCATGTTGCGGTGACCCCCAACCATACAATTACCCTGTTGCTACCTCATAACTGTAATTCTGCTACTGTTAGGAATCTTAAGGTAAATCCACAGATGGAGAACAGCTGAACTAAACAGACCTTTGTCAGTAGGGACTCTGGTTTTCTCAACTCAGCAGATCCTGTTTTCAGAGTGTTTGGTGGGCATATACACCTTTCTAGATTCCTAGGGAATGCTGCCATGTCTAGGTCCTGGAAAAGAGAATGAAATTAAATTAGGCATTAGGAGAGTATAAACTAAATCTTGAGCTTTAAGTGAACTGGCTTTTCTTCCGAACCTTTTGTGCTGCTGCTGTTGCCTGGTGTTTCTAGCATGTCTTCAAATATCAGACTTAAAAAAATAAATCTTTTAACTTTGCCTCTGCTTCCCCAAATGCTGGGATTACAGGCAGGCATGTGCCACCGGCACTTGGCTGAAAAATTTCTTTTTTCTAAAGGCATCGCTCACCTTTTCTTAAGATAATGCTGCTTTGTAACTTGTAATACATTTCTGAGTGGTGAGTTTTATTTTGGGAAGCAGAAGCTATGAAGAAATGTTTGCTGTGAGGAGGCAGGACTGGTTTGGTCAAGGACTGGCTTGGCCTTTTTCATTTGTTGGTTTGTTTGTTTATGATTTTTCTTTTCTTTGGCTGCATGGCTTAGCAGGTGCTGATTTAGAAGAAGGAATTTGTCAGAAGCAAAGGCTGGAAAGGAAAACGTCTTGTCTCGTGTTAAAGTGCCAAGTGGAGAAGCAACTGATGGCTGACAGCATTGCTCTCAGTGTGTGCTGAGGCTAAAGAACGAAAACCCCACTTGACCTGGGAAAAGAGCGGTTGAAGAAGGAGAGGAATGTTTGTTTACAATCTGCCTGTGCCAGGTGATAAGGTGAGCGTGGGGGAGGGGTAGTATAAACCTCAAGATGTTAGTAGCTAAGACTACTTTATTTAATGGGCTCACAGTTTATATTGCCAGTGCTTCCTAGTCACTACACCAAATAAACACGTATATTCCTTACATCTTGATATAGTCCAAGAACCGTGTCCAAATGTCACTAGCCAGCGTTCTCCTCACACTGGTGGTCTGAATCAGAGAGCTGGAGAATTTCTCTGTAGAACAGCATCCGTAAAAGTCACCGTGGTTTAAGCCGGTGTGAAGAGATCAGAGCCTGTGTGCAAGTTGCAGGTCTGACCTCAATTTAAATGTCCTATGTATTATAAGCATTGGCACATGCAACTAGCATGCAGGTCAGGGATGGATGCTATTATGAAACTGAATTGTGGTTTCTTCCTGAGGTTCTGTGACAACTGAATAGTCACTTTTTTTTTTTTTTTTTTCTGTTTGGAGACAGGGTCTCATGTAGCCCTCTAAATGTGAGCTTTTAAATCTTCGTGCCTCCACTTTGTGTCCCCAGTGCTGGGGTAACAGGTGGGTGGCACTATGCCCCGCTCTGGAATGTTCTGAAAACCAACAGTGGAGGGTGATCAGACCATTCACATCATTCCTTTTGTGACACAGATGCTCAACATGCTAACTAACATGTGTGCACATACTATTTATTTTAGATGCTGAAGTCGCTTTTGAAAGAGTATAGACAAACAATCCATACCACTTTGCTCTGTGGTAAGTGTCCTCTCCCCCGGAAACTGCTTAATCTTACTGTGCTTTGCACTTAAGTCAAATTTACTGGCCTCTTGGTACTTGTGAGATGGAAGAGGAGTGGCTCCCAGTGTGCACTGCTGAGTCTGTGCTTATTAGGTGACTGCAAAAGTCACAATAAGGCTGTGGTCAGCTTTTCCTTGCTGTGGCAACCAGGCTCTGCCCCACCCCCTTAAATGTTTATTTATTTAGAGTCTACATAGTCATGCATGTGCCAAGTGTGCTTGTGGGAGTTGGTTTTTGGCCACCATGTGGAGACCAGTGGATCAAACTTAAGTCATCAGTCTTGGTGGCAGGTGCCCTTACTGAGCCTGTTCTTTGGTTAGGCTCTGCCTTTTGCCTTTGATGGGTCCTAATGTGCCGTACCATCCCACAGACGGAAGGTCTCCCTTCCTCCTCTTTTAGCCCCACGCCCCAAGGGACAGGTTTGCTGTCCGTCCCCCACAGCATCATAATCTTTGCCGATATCTGGAGAAGAGTCCAGGTGGGGCTTGACCATTTTCTTCTTCAACTTATTTTTCTTACTGATGGGACTCCTGGGGTTCTGACTGAGACGTGCCTTGCCTCTGGAGAGAGGCGCCTGGTCTTAGTGTCCAGGCTGTTTTCCTCCAAGACTCCAGTTCTCTGATGGCTTCTCAAGATATAGATCTTGTGAATTTGCTAGTAATGGCAGGAGAGCTGCTCGCTCTGGCTTCTGTGTTGTAGGGGAAGCAGAGAACTAGCTGTCTTTAGTGGCTTGTGATTCCCCATTGAGTCTGATGCAAGGCCACCTTATCGAGTCTAGCAGAGCTGCCAGCTGCCCATTAGTATTCCTGTGACAGAGAGGCTGTTTTAGAGTGAACAGCAGAGCCGCATTCTCCTCCTGTGTTGCCTTGGGTTTGTCAGCAGCTGTGTGTGGAGTGGTAATTGTTAGACACTGGAGTCCGCTCGCCTGAGTTTCTGTCCTGGGTAGTTTGTTAATGTTTTGGTCAACATCATTCACGCCTCCAAGTCTAAACCTCTTCATTCCATAAGTCAGAAAAATTACACCCACATCAGGCGTGAGATTACGTGGCATATGTAAAATGTCTAAGCTCAGAGCTTGGCAGTACTTCACATCTAATAAGTCACAGCTGTTTTCCTCAGTAGAAAACTGTCAGGTGGTATATTATGATAGAACATACCATGTGCTTTGTCTGGAGCAGTTTTTCAGTTCATAATGGTGGTCACTTGTGTTTTGGCCTTTTTATTACTTCAAACAGCAGGTTGACATCTTCAGGCAAAGCTGGGTGATGATTACTAAGTCTATTTTGCTATGTAAAAAATAGATTTATTTCTTGTTATTATTTTTTAATCTGGGTGGTTGTTTTGTCTGCATGTATGTCTGTGTACCACATGTGTGGTTGGTACCCAAGGAGGCCAGAAGAGGGGGTCACATCCCCTGGAACTGCCCTGTAGGTGCTGAGAACTAAACTTAGTCAACAGCAAGTGCTCCTAACTACTGAGCCAGCTACTTTTACTATTGATAGTGCTAGTTTTTCTCCTGAGCCCTGTTCATATTATATCACCCTTTACAAGCTTAGTGTGTTAATGGGTTCAGGTCCTGGGCAGCAACAGCAGCCATAGTCATTAGAGGTGAAAAGCTATTCTGGGGAGGGGGGGCGTTCAGCCAGTAAAACTTACCTTGCAAGCATGAGGATCTAAGCTTGATCCCTAGAACCCTTGTTTAAAAAATAAACAAAAACAAAAGACAAAAACTGGGCATAGTGCTGGGCACCTTTGCAACCTCAGCGCTGGAGAGATGAGAAAGGGAGAACTCTGGGATCCAATGGCCAGCCAGTCCATCCTGTATGGTGAGACCTAGGCTAGTGTCTATCTCAAAACACGGGGTAGGGCCTCAAGATGGCTCAACAAGGAAAGGTGTCTGCCGCCAAGACTGGTGACCTTGGCTCAGTCTCTGGAACCTACATAGTGGAGGAGAGGATTAATCCCTGTGAGTTATCTCTGGACCTCCACATGAGTGTGCATGGCCCTCTCACCCACAGCTAACTAAATAAATATTAAACATATATACAAAAACAGTAGATGTGATGACAGCCAAGGTTGACCTCTGACCTCTACACATTCGTGCACATACATGCAAGTACGTGTATATGTGCTCTCGTGTGCACGTACACACACATGCACATACATACAGCACACACACACACACACACACACAGCATCATCATATGTCTTGCTGAAAAAGAACATAACTTCTAATGTTGTCTACATGAGGGGCCATGTCTGAGCCAGATCAAACCAGTTGTCCATTTACAAGATACAGAAGACAAAGGAGCATGTCAAACTGCAAAGTCTAGACTGTGGGAAATAATGCAGGGTAAACTGCTGGACAAGGAGATTGAAGGAGAATGAATGAAAAGGAGTGTAATGTGTTGGAATAGGTGCAGGCCATAGGACTGTGAGGGCAGCTGTCCATGGTAATGGCTGCCAGGGTTTGGGTGCCGGGTGCTGAGCTCTTTGCTTTGTGCATTTTTCTACATTTGCGTTTTATTTTTGCAGTGAATAGGAGCAGCTTTGCTAGGTACTGAGTTGGAGGCAGGATGGCATTTCTAGTCCTTCTATTGTTCTGTGTTGATACATGCAGGTATCCTGTTCTCACTGTTCCTTCATAGTGATCACTCCCAAGAAAGCGTGGCCTGCCTGTTTCTTTTGCTATCCTTTTATGTGTGTGTTCATTTTCTGACTACTGGATATTTACTCGAAACTTCCATTCGGAAAGTCTTGCCATGTGTTGATTGAAGAAAGAAAAAAAACTAGATTTTTCTTTTGAGTTTGAGGTTAGCAAGTTTTACATTGTTTTCTTTTTCTTTCTTTCTTTCTCTCTTTCTTTCTTTCTTTCTTTCTTTCTTTCTTTCTTTCTTTCTCTCTCTCTCTCTCTTTCTTTCTTGTTTTCTTTTTTCTTCCTTCCTTTCTTTTTTCCTTTTTCTATAGATGTAAATTTCATCCTGACCAGAAAAGCATCAACACTTATGTTGATGTATGTGGTATGTAGCAATTTTGATGACCTTTAAAAAGAAAAAAACAAAACAAACAAACAAAAAAACTGTTTTGAAACAGGATCTCACTGTGTGTTTCTGGCTAGCCTGGAGTCATTAGTAGACCAGACTGGCTTTGAACTTATGGCAATCCCCCTGCCTTTGCTTCCTGAGTGCTAGGATTGCAGGCATGCACTTGGCTCTTGATTTTTTATCTTAAGATTTCTTTTTATTATTTTAATGATGTGTCCATGTGTGGGTATATCTATGTGCGGATACTCAAAGTGGCCAAAGATGTCAGATCCTCTGCAGGCTGGAGTTAGAGGCAGTTGTGAGCCACCTGGAATGGGTGTCGGAAACTGAACTCCAGTTCTCTCCATAAGAGCTGTGTGCATTATTTTATTATTTTATTTTATTTTATTTTATTTTATTTTATTTTATTTTATTTT
>NW_026587556.1:3976480-3996838 GCF_907164565.1 Psammomys obesus
ATTTTATTTTATTTTATTTTATTTTATTTTATTTTATTTTATTTTATGGTTTTTTGAGACAGGGTTTCTCTGTGTAGACTTGGATGTCCTGGACTCACTTTGTAGAACAGGCTGGTCTTAAACTCACATAGATCTGACTGCCTCTGTCTGCCTGAATGCTGGGATTACAGTTGTGTGCCACCACACCCATCTGCTGTATGTACTCTTTTTTTTTTTTAATTTAAAAAAAATTTAATTTATTGTTAAATTTATTATAGTTTTTTCACTTTGTATCCCAGCTGTAGCCCCTTCCCTCACCCCCTCCCAATTTGCCTTCCCTCCCTCTTCTCCTCCCATGCCCCTCTCCTAGTCCACTGATAGGGGAGGTCCTTCTCCCCTTCCCTCTGACCCTAGCCTATCAGGTCTCATCAGGACTGTCTGCATTGTCTTCCTCTATGGCTTGGTAAGGCTGCCCCCCTCTCACCTCAGGGGGAGGTGATCAAAGAGCCAGCCACTGAGTTCATGTCAGAGACAGTCCCTGTTCCCCTTATTAGGAAGCCCATTTGGATACTGAGCTGCCCTGGGCTACATCTGTGCAGGGGTTCTAGGTTATCTCCGTGCATGGTCCTTGGTTGGAGTATCAGTCCAGAAAGGACCCCTGTGCCCAGATTTTTTTGGTTCTTAAGTTCTCCTTGTAAAGCTCTAGTCCCCTCCAGGTCTTTCTATCTCCCCCTCAGGGGGAGAAAGCTATATGCACTCTTAACCACTGAAATCTGTTTATCACCCAGGCTCTTGACTCTTGATGGGTATTGCTGGGAGCTTTGAAAAGTCTTGAGTGCACGACGTGTCCGTCTTGCTGTGTTACAGTGATTTTACTGTGTCTTGGTTCTATTCCTCTCTTTGAAAAGCTTACAGTGTTCTTTCAACATCTCTTAGACATTCAAAACAGTATTAATGGTTCTGTGTTGGAATAAAATAGGATTTTGTACTCAAGAGGAACTTTCAAAGGTCTCTAGTCCTGCATCTCAGGGATAATAGAGTTCCCTTAAAACAGCTTAAAACAGAAAGTTGGCTTGTTAGCTGTTTACTATTAAAACAAAACAAAACAAAACAAAAAAACAAAAAACCATGTGATGAAAAAAGTGAGCCTGTGACCATTTGGGGAGGCAGCTTGAGTGTCTCCTGGGAGCCTTGAGCAGAGCATGGATGGGGTCTCAAGCAGGGCTGCTCAGACCCTCCAGATCAGACTTTTAGGGCACAGAGCAGAAGAACTTCTGTGTGCAGGCTTGGAGATTGACATATTCCATTAAATACTGCCTTTTTCTAGTCTCATTATATATGATTTTCTGGAGGAAATGTTAACATATGTGTGGTGTTTTTATTTTTAAAAAAATTTTGTTTATTTTCTAAAACAAAGATGATGTTCATCTTGCTTTGAAGTTAAATGATTTTGAGCTAACAGGAACAAAACTGAGAGTCATGTATTCTGTTAATAAAGAAAAACTAAAACAATAGAATTCAAATAGAAGCTTAAAGAGTGCCATTAAACCTAGTCAGGGACAATTTTGCTTCTGAAGATACAGTGTTTCAAAAGTGCATTTATGGAGAAAAGAAAGTTCTCATAAAAAAAAAAGCAGAAAAAGGACAGAAGAAAAATATACTAATGATGAAGACCCCCCTCAAGAAAAAAAAAAGAAAAGAAAAGAAAGAAAACCAAACCAGAAGTAATGTCAGAAGCTGTCCCATTTCTTTCTGTGGTGAGCCTTTGCAATGTGTCTGGGTTTTTGTTTGTTTGTTTGTTTGTTTTTTATGTATTAGATGGAAAATGTGATTTCCACAATCATTTAAATTTATATTATATGTAAGGCTTTTTTGAAGCATTGTTCTTAAAAATCAGTATAAAGAAAAACAATAAATATTAATGCTGGTTGTGTTTAGACCAGGTGTACAAATTCTTACATTTGTAAGAGAATTCTCATTCCAGATTTAGTCATGGCCCCTAAGAAAGGCCTTTGAGCTGTTTACAAATGCACTAATGTTCCCCTCTCATTATTCTTTCTCTTGCACTTGTGGTAAATGGAGAGCTACATTTCTATCTTGTTCCATCCAACTGATAGCCAGTAAGAACTCTATTGAAATGTGACTGCCATCAATGTCCTCCACAGGATAGTCGTAAAGGATTCATATGAAAAATAACCTTCCCGGGAAAGTGTGGTCCTTAAATGTGTCACTCAGAATGGACCAGCCTTCCCAGAAAGCTTAATGGTTTATGGTAATTAAATCACAAACTAAAAGCTGAACAAAAGGAGAACATATTTCTGAGTTCCTTGGGGGCTTGGCTTGGTTACAGCTGATCTCACCAAACTGGGTCTGTGGCCAGGATGGAGAAGTTGGGTTGGGGGAGCCCAAGGTAGCTGGTTGTAGGCAGGCAGTCTGTAGCAAACACACAGGTCACTGCGGTGGACAAGAGGATGGACAAGAGGATCCTACCTATGGAAAATAACATGTAGAGAACCTAATGCGTGCCTTACATGGAGGGCTAGAGGAAGAAGAAATAAACCGGAGCGGGGAATACTTCGAACCCAGGCTTCGGGCCTGGGCATAGTTTCACTGGGTGGAGTTGAGGTGAAAGACTTGGCAGACAGAGAAGCATTGTAGGCAGAGGCACAGAGTGGAAGACAGAAGTAGGTGTTCTGAGCTCTTAGAAACCTATGGGGAGACATAGTCAAAAAAGGAAAGTTGAGCCTTTACAGATACAGTCAGTAGTTTATCATTTAGGTCAACATTTTCATACTGCTTAGAATGCTGGGATGGTATTAAAATGTTAGATACTATAATACCTTGGGCATTCACAGTACACATGTAATATTAAAGGCAACAAGAAATAACAAGTGGGGGCTGGAGAGATGGCTCTGAGGTTAAGAGCACTGGCTGCTCTTCCAGAAGATCCTAGTTCAGTTTCTGGCACCTACATGACAGTTCACAACTGTCTGTAACTCTAGTTCCAGGAGATCTGATTCCCTCACATAGACACATGCAGGCAAAACACCATTGTACATAAAAAAAGAAACCAAGAAGCAAGCGTATTTATCATTTTTCATTGCTGTGATAAAATGTCAGACAGGAAGAAGTGGCAAGAGGAAAGGTGTGTTTTAGCTCATGGTCCATCATGGTGGGGAAGAAATGTCAGGAGTGGCTTAGTGGCAGCCAGAATGTGAGGTGGGAGGTCACCTGATGCAGGTGTATATAAGAAGCAGAGAGTTGTTCGGAACCAGGGAACCAGGCCCAGCTGTAACCTTCAATGCCCAGCCCCTTACTTCTACCTGCCTGACTCTACCCCGTAAGGGTTTCATGGCCCCCCGAATTTACTTTTTTTTTTTAAGTGAACAGAACTTTTAGAAATAGAAAATTGTTTTCTATTTAAGCATTAGAAAATATCCAAAAAAACAAGTGCTCAAAACATGAGTTTATGGGGGAACATTTCAGATTCAAACCTGTAATAATAGGTTTAAAATACTTTATTTTGAAACAGGGTCTCAACTATGTAGCTCTGGCTAGTCTGGAACGAACTATGTAGACCAGGCTGGCCTCAAACTCAAGATTTTCCTGTTTCAGCCTTCAGAGTATTAGAATTAATAGCATGTGCCACAGGAGACAGTATTCTAAACAGAACGTACTCTAAGATCAACAATCAATAAATGGGACCTCATGAAACTGAAAAGCTTTTGTAAAGCAAAGGACACTGTCATCAGAACAAAGCTACAGCCTATAGACTGGGAAAGGATCTTCACCAACCCTATGTCTGATAGAGGGGCTAATATCTAGAATATATAAAGAACTCAATAAGTAAAACAGCAACAGATCAAGTTATCCAATTTAAAAAAATGGGGTACAGAGCTAAACAGAGAATTCACAATAGAGGAATATCGAATGGCAGAGAAACACTTAAAGAAATGCTTAACATCCTTAGTCATCAGGGAAATGCAAATCAAAACAACCCTGAGATTTCACGACAACAGATGCTGGACAGGATGTGGAGAAAAGGGACCCTCCTCCATTGCTGGTGGGAATGTAACCTTGTACAGCCACTTTGGAAATCAGTCTGGTGCTTTCTCAGAAAATTAGGAATAGCGCTTCCTCAAGATCCAGCTATACCACTCCTAGACGAGTGCCAATATAAAGCAGTTTTTAAAACAACAGGGATAGGCTGAAGAGATGGCGCAGAGGTTAGGAGCACTTGCTGCTCTTGTAGAAGAATGGTGTTTGGTTCTCAGCACCATGTCAGGTAGTTCACAACTACCTGTTAACCCCAGCTCCAGGGGATCCAGTGCCCTCTTTTGGCTTCCACAGGTACCTGCACGCATGTGCAGATGCTACTCATGGACACACACATACACATAATTAAAAAAAATAAAATATCTTGGGCTGAGGATATTTTTCTGTTCTTGTTGAGGATCTGGGTTCAGTTCACAGTACCCACATACAGCTCATGACTTACAATAATCCATAATTTCAGTTACAGAGGAACTGACAGTATCACCTGGCCTCAGAGAGCATCATGTATGCGTGTACTACCTTGTGTATATATATATATACATATATATATATATGTATACACACACACACACACACACACACACACACACACACACACACACAGCCTGTATATGTAGGTATATATAGCCTGTACATACAGGCTAAATACACATACGTATTGTACTGCCTAGTTTATATCAACTTTACACGAGCTAGAGTCGTTGAAGAAGAGGGAGCCTCAGCCGAGGGAAAGCTTCCATAAGATGGGGTTGTAGGTATGCCTGTAAGGCATTTTCTTAATTAGTGGTTGCTACAGAGAGACCAACATATTATAGGTGATACCGCCTCTGCACTGTTGGTCCTGGGTTCTATAAGAAGGCAAGCTGAGGAAGCCATGAGGAGTAAGTCAGTAAGTCAGTAAGCAGCACTCCTCCATGGTCTCTGCATCAGCTCCTGCCTTCAGGTTCCTCTCATACTTGAGTTCCTGTCCTGATTTCCTTTGATGCTGAACTTGTGGAAGAATAAGCCAAATGGACCCTTTCCTGTGGCCTCACTGAGACAGGCTGTGGTGATCTGTCCCGAGGAGGCTCTGTTGATGATCTGAGATGCAGCAGAAGCTCGGTGACTACTTCACATAGCGCTTATGGAAAGCTTGCTCCTTCCTCCCTTCCCCAGCTTACTAATTTCTAAAATGGACATAAGCTTGCACTCCCCACTCTAGCAAACGGACAAAGGAGGTTTGCTAGAGTTTCTTCATTTGAATCAGAAAATCAGGGTTTTTCTAATAATGAAGACATAGTTAACCTCATTAGGTCCAAAACAGCACACACACACACCCCGCCCCCAAATGGCAGTACTGCTGACAATATCCCAAATGTCCGGGCTCAGCTCACGATGAGCTCTGACGAGGGAAACAATAGGATTGCTAGCAGATAGATAAAGTCTAAACCCAGCATTCCTCAGAAACCTCGTGAAGCAGGTTTCCATTTGTCAGGAAAAACCATTACTTCCCTCGTCTGGCCCGTACAGCCAACTATATCCAGCGACGGGCGTCTCTTCCAATTAAATCAAATAAGCCTGTAATAGATCAAAATCCCTGAGCCGGCTTCCAGGCTGCTCCCCCTAGGAGGCGACCCTCCCTCCCTCCCTCCCTCCCTCCCTCCTCCAGGGGTTTGTCTGTGAATCCATTAAATTCAAGCTGGCTTGTGGATGCGGGAGTGTCCTTTTGTGATTCATCTGGTCACGAGAGTGTCTGCTTAGGATACTTACACGGGGTAAAGTTAAAGTGACCCCACCCTAATTAGCCATGTTTAGGTTTCTGTGGTCAGGCAGCAGCTTCTCAGATCCCTGGTGGGGTCTGGTACCTGTGGCCGCGGGAGGGGAGAGCCACAGCCTGCCGTCGTTGACTTCTGGGTGCTGAGTTTGTGAATCCTCAAGAGTGTTCGCGTGAGTGTGTGACTCACCTTGTAGTAGCTGAGAGTGTGGGCTCGACAGCCGGGGTTGGTGCAAGGCCCAGCCTTCTAGTGTCAGTTTTGTGCTCTGACACAAAGTGTAGGCACTTTCAAGTCTCCAAACCTCTGATCCTTATTTTTGTTTTTTAATTTTAAATATTTGCCCAACAGGACAGCACATGCCATTTATTCCAGCACTCTGGAGGCGGAGATAGGTGAATTTCTATGAATTTGAGGCTAGCTTGGTCTACAGAGTGAACTATAGGCAAGCCAAGGCTACACAGTGAGACCCTGTCTCAAATGTTTTTAAAAATATTTTTTAGAGGCCCTCTGTGGTAGCCTCCTTTCCTGTCCACGGAAGGCCTCTAAAAGAATCTATCCAGCAGGCTGTCAAAGCAGATGCTGACACTCATAGCCAAACTTTGGGCTGAGTGCAGGGAATCTATGGAAGAAGGCAGAGATAGAAAGACTTCGAGGGGACAGGAACGCCACAAGAAGACCAAAAAACCCAAAAATCTGGGTCCAAGGGGTCCTGCAGAGACTGATGTGCCAACCAAGGACCATGCATGGAGAGGACTAGATCCCCTGCTCAGACGTAGACAATAGGCAGCTCAGTCTCCATGTGGGTTCCGGAGTAAGCGGAGCACTGGCTGCCTCTGACATGGACTCAATGGCCAGCTTTTTCAATACCTTCCCCATGGGAGTGGGGTGGGGAGGCAGCCTTGCCAGGCCACAGAAAAAGAGGATGCAGCCAGCTCTGATGAGACCTGATAGGTCAGATAGTAGGGGAGGAGGACCTCCTCTGTCAGTGCGGAGGAGGGGCATAGGGGGAGAAGAGGGAGGGAGGGTGGGGCTGGAGATGAGGGAAGGGGCTATAGCCTCAATACAAAGTGAATAAATTGTAACAATAAATGAATAAAAAAGTCAAAAAATTGTAAAAGTTCAGATAGCAAAAGTATTTAGCTGTAATACATATATACATGTATTTAGAGATTTATTTGTTTTTAATTTTTTGTGTAAAAGTGTTCTATCTGCGTGTATGTCTTTGCACCACATGTATGTTTCTGGTAACCGAGGAGGGCAGAAGAGGATCCCTCTGGAAGTAGAGTTACAGGCAGTTGTCATTGAACCTAGGTCTTCTGCAAGAGCAGCAAATGCTCTTAACGGAGAAGCCATTTCTCCAGCTCTACACCCTCCCGCCCCCCAAGTAATGTTTATTTTATTTTATTTTGGTGTATATGCATTTGCATACCACACAGTGCCTGTGGAGGTCACAGAGCAACTTTCAGGACTCTCTTTTCATGCTAGTTTCCGGGAATCAAGCCCAGGTGGCCAGGCTTGCACGCTGAGCACTTTTGCCCTGCTGCTTATTTTAAAAATGGAGGTAACAGTTCTTGCCTCATAGAATCACTACAAGGAGGAGGTGAGTAAGGGTAATGTAAGTATAGGCATACTTCTAAAACTTAGACATGCTGCCTGCAACAGAAAGTCTTGGCAAATTCAGCTTTTGGGTGCAATTGTTCTGGCATGGCGTGGTGTCTACCTCTCTGGACTCTCTTACCCACTCAGTTCTCTTTACGTTGCCTCCTTTCCCCCAGATTACAGCCGTAGCTTCCTGTTGTTGTCTCCGCTTTCACTGAACAGTTCTGTTTGCATAGTCAAGGGAATGAAAACAAATCTATATGTTAAAATCAAAGGGGCTGGAGAGGGCGGTAGATCTTTGAAACGACCCCTCAAGAGTAATAATTACTGGGACACCTACAAGAATTGTTTCATAGCTCTGAAATCAGAAAATACGAATTTTAATCGAGTCCTTCCATTATAATTTTAGAATTTTTTTCAATCATGCTGTGAGTCAGGAGCAGAGAATTGTTTGTTGGTTTGTGGAGGGCACAGAAGCAAGAAGTGAGGAAGAGATGGAATGGCGCTCTCCACGCAGTTCTGGATGTGGAGCCAGGCCATGGAGCTTGGAATAGAGAGAACAAGAGACTGCAGAGGATACAGGCGGAGGAACGACAAGGGAAGGAAGAAGAGTAGCTTCACAGAACAGGAGGGAACTGACAGGCCCTTTACGCCATATTCCGGGCATGAAACACCAAGATTGTAAAGATGCTTAGCACCCTGACAGCCTGAGTCTGATCCCTAAATCCCACATGGTGGAGGATGAGAACCAATTTAATTTAGCAAATTGTCTTCTGGTTCCATACATTGTGTCATAATCAAAGGAAGTAGAGGGGATAGGAGAATTCAGGTTGTGCCAAACAAGAGCATCCAGTGGACAAGCGGCACCTGCAGAGAATCTGCAAAAACATTTAAAACAATTCTGTTTCTTTCCATATTTTACCTGAAACCTGTCAGCTTTTTAGAAAGAATTTCTCTACTGGTCTATTTCTCAGGGCACTCAGCTCATGGTAGCTTAGAAACAACAAATGAAAAAAAGCTACCCTGCTAGATACAGGAAGGGATCCCATTGGTGAAGTTAGAAGAGAGAAGAGCTACTGAATTTGACACAAAGATAAAAAGAACAGGACTTAGGCAAAATGAATGCAAGGTAAAAAGATTTACATCTAAACAGCATGACTAACTTTGAGAGCTGATTTTCATGTGACCTTTCACCATTACAAGTCTGTTTTAATTTTAATTGTTTTTATATGAAGAGGGGAGAGTGTAATTTTTATAGGACTTTCATAAAAAGTTTTTAAAAACACATTTGGAAACTGAAAGGGATAAGCATTTTCATGTATTTGAAAAATTCTGTTATGTGTATTTCATGCTTGCTTGTATGAAGAATAATTGTAGGGCAAAGCATAAAGTATCTTGAGAGGTAAGTTATAACACACAATTGTTACTGACAATCCGTTAATACACTCTGGGTTTTTTTGTTTGTTTTTCCTTAAGATTGTTTTGTTATGTCCAAAGGGGACCCCAGTTCCCCAAACTCCAAAAGGCAGTCTAATGAGTGCTGCCTTGACTCGAAGAGGATTTCTGGCAGTTAGATAAAAGGCAGCATTCCTCAGGGACCTATGAAATGGGTTCCCATCTGCCAAAAGAAGTCAGTTCCTTTACCTCTGGCAGAAGATATCAGAGCTCACGCTGGCCTCCAGGCTCCCTGAGTATCATAAGAACCTATGACACATTTCAAGGTCCCTTTTCACCTCCACCCTATCCTCCTGCTCACTGGCTTCCCTCCCCCTGCTACTCATGCTTCTTATAACCCTGTTATTCTCTCTCTGTGTCTCTATTTCTCTGTCTCTCTGCTTCTCTCACATGTTTTCTCTGTTCTCTATACCTTGCTCTTTTTCCCTTTTTTGCAGATAGTCCTGGCCATGTCCAGTCTGCTTGCCATGTTCAGTATGCATCTTTCTCTCTCTGCTCTGGACTCTTCCAGATGACTATGGCTTCTCTCTCTCTCTCTCTCTCTCTCTCTCTCTCTCTCTCTCTCTCATATCTACAATAAAAACCATACCATGGAGCAGTCATGTGGTCTGTTTATGCAGTTTAACAAACAAAAGTGAAGATTTATCAATAACATAGAATATTGCCCTGTTTAAAAAGACCTTGACCCATTTGAGCATCACTTTCAGGTAAGTTATACAAATTTAATACAAGTGAATAGTTATTCTAAATTTTTACAGCATTAATCTTTGCTACTCATGAAAGAAATAGTGAACCTTTATTTCTACTCTTAGGTTTTTGTTTTTTTTTCCACTGGCAAACATTATAACTTCAGCCTAGGACTAGGTAGGGTGGCTCACACCTTTGATCCCAGCACTTGGAAGACAGAGGTAGACAGATCTCTGTGAGTTGGAGGTCAGTCTGGTCTACATAGTAAGTTCCAGTACAGCCAGGGATACAGAGGTCTTGTTTAAAGAAGCCCAAACCCAAACTTATACTTAAACCCAAACAAACAAACAAACAAACAAACCAACCAAAACCAAAAGCAAAAAAGAATGCTTACTTCAGAACCCATATAGGCAGCTCACAACCCCTGTTAACTCCAGCTCCAGGGACTCTGGTGCCCTCTCTGGCCTCTGTAGGCAATGGCAGTCACATGTATATATCTCTTGCCCCTCACACACATAATTTAGAGATTAAAAAATAATCTTAAAAGAGAATAGTAGCTAGAGAGACTAGGGACTCAGAGGTTAAGAGCACGGCCTGCTTTTCCCTAGGACTGGGGTTCAATTCCAAGTCCTTAATTGGTGACTCACAATCCATCTATAGTTCCACTTCCAGGAGATCTGACACCATTTGCTGGTGTCCTTGGTGTCACACAGATGCTGATGTTACACAGACACACAGGCAGGTGAAACATACATAGACATAAAATTATATATATATATATGTATGTATATACACACACACACACACACACACATATACACAGTGTGTGTGTGTGCAGGAAATAAGACAGTGACTTAAGAAACACCCCACACTGACCTCTGTTACACACATATGCACACACATACAGCATATATACACACAAATAAATATGGAACCTGTAGATCTCTAGGAAGTATTCTTTTCTGGATCAAGACACAGTGCTACACTTAATCTAAATAATCTGAAACCTTGCATCCAGATGTTTATTGGATTATAAATATTTATGTAATACTGTTAATTCTAAGCACAGTAGAGCCCCCTTCAAGCAGATGTTTTATGTGACAAATAAGCACCCAGGCATCTCCACGGAGAAACCCAGTTGAAGTAGGCAAACACAGAGGTGACAGTCCCTAGGTCCTGGCTGACAGTGGGTTGAACCATACATTGCCACAATGTTAGAGAAAAACAGATGAATTGGGATATATTTTGGAAGTCTGTTTAGGAGGGCTTGCTGACGGATTGACTAATTTATGGAGACGGTTTTTGCTGATAGTGAAGGGAAGAGAAGAATCCAGATGGCCTTAGGCTTTGACCCTGAGTAGCTGAAGGGATGATGATAGCACGGGGAAGACAAGGATGAAGTGGTGTAGGAGAATGGGGAGTTCGGAATGCTGTTGTAGGGGCACGAGAGATGGCTCAGTGGTTAAGAGCACTGGCTGCTCTTGCCTAAGGCCCAGCTTTTTATTTCCCAGTACCCACATGGCACCTCACACCTATATACAAAAAGATAAAAAATTTTAAAAATTAGGATAATTTTAACAATAAGAAGCCCTAAAGTGTCGGGGAAGCGCTCTAAATGCTACCAAGCGTTAGGCACACTCCTGACTGGATGCAGTGGTCCCTTTAGTAGGAGGGAAGGTTCTCCAGAGCTCTCACACGATTTTACGCGCTGTCCTCCTGCTTTTCGGAAGTCCTGGCTGAAAGGAGGACGTTGAGGCACAGAAGAAAAGGAACAGGCATGGGGTAAGACTGCACACGGGGAAGGTCTAAACAATAAAAAAGGAATTCTTTTTGGGGACCAGAGCTATTGCTCCCAGGGTGAAAGTACTTGCTGCCAAATCTGATGCTTTGAGTTAAAGGCCTGAGAGTCACATGGTGGAACAGGAATCCAATCCAACAGGTTGTCCTCTGCCCTCCACACGCACACCACAGCAAATACATGTACACACACACACACACACACACACACACACACACACACGTAATAATTTTTAAACATTTTATTTTGGTTGAAACATAGTAAGAATTATACTTTTCCCAGCTATCCAAGTTCAAACAGTGCTAGAAGTGAGCTTGGAGGAGGCCAGTGGGGAGGAGCAGCGTATGGAATCATCAGACACACTTGGTATTATCAAGATAAAGAGTGACTGTAGAGAGATAAGGTAAAATGGCCCTAAGGCCTGAGTCCGTTGTTTTAGTTACTTTTCTGTTGCTGTGCTAAGATACCACAACTAGGGTAACCTATAGAAGGCACAGTTTATCGAGGCTTACAGTTTCAGAGGGTGAGTCCGTGATCATCATGGTTGGGAGCATGGCAGCAGACAGGTGGGCATGCTGCTGGAGCAATAGTGGAGCTGAGAGTTTATATATTGACCTACAAATATGAGGCAGAGAGAGAGGGGAAAGACACACACACACTCAGACAAAGATGACGAGATGTAGAGAGACACAGGAAGAAAGAGATATGAGAGAGAGAACTATTTAAACCTCAAAGCCCACCTCTAGTGGCACACCTCCTCCAACAAGGCCACACCTCCTAAACCTTCCCAAACAGTTCCACCAACTGGAGACCAAACATTCAAATACATGGGCCTATGGGGCTTTTCGGGGTTCACTGGAATACGCATATGGCATCTTCAGCCAGGAAGAACTGCAGTCATTATGAAGTAATAAGTCTTACAGTATCTGTTCATCAGGAACCTTTTAGGTGAATTAACAATTTGTTACGTTTTGTTTTTCAAAGTGAAAATGGATGCCCTTTACTGGAGTGTGGCTGTGTTAATTTCAGTTCCTGTGTCATTGGTGCTGGTAAGGTAAGTTTTAGGTTTGGATACTGTGTTTTCAGGAGACATTCTTCGCTTAATTATTGTAAAGAAAATAACCATGAAGCAGAGTCTTAACTGTATTTTTATAATTATAAATTCTTTGGAATATAAGAAGGGTTGACATTCGGCTATATTTTGGTGAGTGTTATGTCTTTAGAATATAACATTTTTGTATCGTTATAAATCTAAACCATGATTAATTGTGAATCAGCTTCTTTCTCTGGCAGAATAAATTATTTGTAATTATCAGTAGGTTTTTAAAAATTAATTTATTCATTTTACATCTTGATTGAATGTCTCCTCCCGGTCCCTTGTCTCCTCCTGGTCCCACTCTCCTTTTGTCTCCTTGTCTTCAGAAAGGGGGAGCCCTCCTTCCTTACTACTGACCCCAGACTATCAAGCCCCTTCAAGACTGCCTGCATCCTTTTCCTCTGTGGCCTGGCAAGGCCACCTCACCCAGGGGAAGTGATCAAAGAGCAGGCAACAGAGTTCATGTCAGAGACAGTCCCTGGTCCTCTTACTAGGTGACCAACATGGAGACTGAGCTGCCTATCAGCTGCATATTAGCAGGGTCTCTAGGTCCCCTGCATGCATGTGGCCCTTGATTGATGCAGCAGTCTTTGCAGCCCCGCCTGCAAGATTTGTTGGTTTCGTTGGTCTTCTTGTGGAGCTCCTGTCCTCCCATCCCCCCTTCTGTAAAACTCCCTGCGCTCAGCCCAAAGTTCGGCCTTGAGTCTCAGCTTCTGCTTCAATCTGCTGGGTGGGCATGCTTGTTCTCATGCCTCCTCTGTCCCAGTGCCACCCCTTAGTGGCATGGCGTACATGCTTGTCCACCTGCCGTGTTCCAGCACTGCCATGTGGTGACATGGGTACACACGTTTGCATGCCTGACTGTGCCCCAGTGTGGAATGCCTGTTTGCACACCTGCAGTATCAGGATATGACCTACTCCCAGGGATTTCTTAAAGAAACCTGGCTCTTCCAGCAGCTATCAATTGTCAATAGTTCTTGAGCAACTGTGGTGGGGGAGGAGGGGACATGGGAGTGGCTGGAGGGAGAAAAGGGAAGGAGGAAAACAGTAATTATTTTTTTTAATTTTTAAATTTGTAAAAATAAATTGAGTTCCTTGGTGAGGGGTAGGACCTTGAGCCCATCTCAACGCTCCATGAAGCTTGTATAAGACGACCTAGGCATAGGACCAAACAACATGACGAAAAGCTGCTTACTAATTTCATTAGTAAGACGGTGCTGGCGTGAGAAACTTGTTACGCTACTCTAGAACCCTTTATAAATAAAATCCCTGTTACTGTACACGTTACCAGCTAGAGGGGTAGGGGTTAGGGAACATGAGTTAGAATGAAGACTTACGGAAGGTTTAACGTGCATAGCGTCTTCCTACCTCATTAAAAACAAATGCAGCCTAGTCAGGAAATCTTCATTTCCTTCAGCCTTTGAAAAAAGCCCACATTCTATCACAGAGATGCATGGTTAAAACACTTGGCTGAAATCATGACCAGTTTTATCGCAAAAGGACCCTGTACACATTTATCAATTCTAGTACCTTAATAGCCACCCAGCAAGTCATTACCACACAGAAACACGCATGAGGAGCAAGAAGTATCACTCATCCCTCCTGCACATTAGTAACTTGTCACCTCTGAGTGACACAGTGCTCACGTCACTGAGGTCTGTGAACAGTCACTCTTAGCATTCATCCTGGGTGGAAGACGGAATGATAGAAGTACAAATGCAACATATTATAAACAAATTTTCACAAAAAAGGACACAAACCAAAGTATTTTACAGCATTTGCTACAAAACGCCATGAAAAACACTTTGACTTAGCCAGTCTCCCCCCCCGTATTTGGCAAGCCAACTGGATGAGTTTGGGCATGATGGTGCTCTCTTGGAGTGGATGGCACACAGACTGGTATCTTCAGACAACCCCGCCAGGTATGTTTCGCCAGCCTCCTGAAGCGCACCAACGGCTGCACTTTGAAATCTCAAGTCGGTGTTGAAATCCTGGCCGATCTCCCTCAACCATCTCTGGAAAGAGCTTCCGGATGAGCAGCTCAGTTGGTTTCTGGTAAGGCGGAAGCTCTCTCAGCTCTCTCAAAGCCACGGGTAGGCCTGCAGCGCCAGGAGAGGGCACGCCTTTCCTGGTTGCTTTAGGGGCGCTGTCTGTGCGTGCAGGGAGGGGCGCTTTCCCACCGGTGGACTTTCTAGCGATCTGCTTGGTTCTGGCCATTTTCTTTCCCCCAAAGCCAAAGTGTGAGGCCCTTGCTGGGACTGACCAAACCGCTCTGCCATCTTTAGTGTTATTTATCCCTCATAACTTCTTTCTCTACATTGCCCTTCCACCCTCACCTCAATTTAACCCTTCGTCATCCTTTGTTCTCTTTTAACACTGTATGCACTACATTCTCTCTCTATCTCTTGACCATCCCATCCCACATGGACCCTTACTAATTTCCACATCTCTGTGGGTAATCCAACTAATAGGAAACACACATATCTGCACATTATTCGCACTGAGAGAAAACAGTTTACCTTTCAGGAACTGGGTTACCTCACTCAGAAGGATTGTTTCAAGCCCCACCCACTTGCCCGAACAGCTGAATAACATCTCAGTGCGTAAATATACAACATTTTCGTTATCCCTTTGTCAGCTGACGAACATCTAGTGTGTTTCTATTTCCTCATTATTCTGGATATATATATATATATATATATAAATATTATATATATATATATATATATATATATATATATGTTATCTTAGTCATTCTGATTGGGGGAAGGTGAAATCTCAAACTAATTTTAATTTGCATTTACATGATGGCCTAGGATATTAAACTTTTAGGAAATATTTCTCAGCTGTCTGCATTTCATCTTTCGAGAACTCTACTCAGTTTCATGCCCCATTTTAAATCGGGTTGTTTGTTTTCTTGGCATTTAGTTCTTTGGGTTCGTTGTATTTTCTAGATGTTAAACTTACCATGCAACATATGGTTGGTGAATATTTTTTCATTCTCTAGACTGACTCTATACTTGAATAATGAAATAATGGGGTCTTTTGCTATTCAGAAGCTTTTTTAGTTTCATGTGGTTCCATTTATTAATTGTTGGCCTCAATGCCTGTACTTTCAGGACCCATCATATAATTGAAAAAAATAATTCTAAATTTCATATAAAAATATAGATATCACAAACCATCTTGAACAACTTGTTAGGTCTGGGAATCGCTGAAGGAAGACCTGAGACTCAGGTAGTATGCAAAAGCAAGGAGCATTTATTCTGCAGAAATCACCAGCGTGTGGGGCCACCATTCCACAGAATGGCAACCCTGACCTGAGCACCCAGGCTCAATTTAAAGACAGTTAGGGGATTCCCCTAGTGTGATCAGAGAATCTTTTCATTGGTTGGTTGGTGATGATCTAGGGGATATGGGTGGGGAGACTTCATGGAGTGCCCAGGTAAAACCTGCCTAGATAACAATATCATCTCAACTAGCTAAACACAGCATTTCTAACTAACCTTCAGTTTGATTGGTCAAATGCTTGGATACTTTCCAAGGCGGTTACTAAATTATTGTTTCTGAGTTTCAGGGAGGTTATTGAGTTATTGTATCTTGTTTACATGGGCTTGTTTTCATAGTTTTGTTTTCTGAGGACTAGAAACTCAGGTCTGTTCAGTCTGAGGCCATTTTTTGAAGCCTGTTATGAAGTCAGACTGGCTTTTTAAAAATCATTTCCCTCAAATTATGAAAATCTGCAAGAGGTATCAATATCCCAGATTTCAAGCCATACTTCAGAACTATAATAATAAAAACTGCATGCTGCTACCATAGACATTTATTAATTGAATAGAATTGAAGACCCAGATATAAGCCTATAGCAACCATATTTTTGACAAAAAGGTTGGCAATATATATGAAAAAAAAGAGAGAGAGAGAGATCTTCAACAAATGGTGCTACTCTAACTGGCTAGCTACATGAAAAAGAAAACTTGATCTTTATCTCTCAGGATCACAAAACTAAACTCCAAGTAGATCACTGACCTAAAAATTTGATCTGATATTCTGAACCTGACAGAGGAAAAACCAGGGAATATGCTTGAACTCATTGGCACAGGAAAAGATTTTCTGAATAGGAACAATAGCACAGGCAATAAGACAAACATACTTTTTGGATGCTTGTGACTTTTGGGTATTACTAAGAAGGGTTCTTTAAAGGGTACATAATATATGATTCTGTGTGAAATTTTAGAAAAGGGAAAAACCAAATTTTTTCAAATAATTTTCCAAAGTTTGGAATGGTGAGACAAGTAAGTTCAAGTTGAGCATAGGGGATTTTTAGGGCAGCAATATTCTGAATATAATAAAACAATGTAAATATGCCATTTTACATTTGCTAAGAGCAATACAGATTCAATGATTGTGACAAAGGAATTGTAGTAGAAGGAATTGATAATGGGGTGAGTACCTTGTGTTTGGGGTACGGTGGAAGACACACACACACACATATACACACGCATGTTCACACGAGTGCAGGCTTGAATGCACACACATACACACACAAGCACACACACACACACACACACACACACACACACACACGGTATCCCTTACTGTCACCTAAATTTAATTGTGACCTGAAAACACTAAAAAAGATAAAGTAAACTCACAACTGAAATTAAGAACAGGTATCTGTTGAGTATTCACAGCAAGTAGGATACTCACACCACTCCCTTAAGACTCAGAGAATAGAGCTGGGTGTGGTGGTGCACGCTTTTAATCCCAGCAGAGGCAGGCAGATCACTGTGAGTTTGAGAGAGAGAGAATAGTAGAAGAGGGGGAAAGAAGAACACAAGAGTGATGATTGGAAGGACTTAAAACTCTCTTGACAACTGGTTCTCCACAAGGTAGGATGCATCAGTCATGGAGAGGAGGGACTCATAGGGTCATACCCTTTCCTGATCATCTATCAGCTCTGCCTGGGTGCTAGAGAAGAAGGGGACTCATTGTCTTGAGTTTTATAGCCACTGATGGACCTTCCAAGATCCAATGTATAGCTCTATACTCATAGTCACGACAATGGCCATCGCTGAGGTTGGCCTGTGGCTCTCATGATTTTGGTTGGGTTGTTAAAATAGCTAGTGATTAAGTGGATGTTGGTCTCTGGTCCACTTGCCTCACTCTAGTAGGTGTTCTTCATAGTGACAGCAAAGTCAAAGAAGGTCAAGCTCAGTTGTGTGAGGCTTTTATGACCCTCCTTAAAATCTAAGGGACAGAGCAGGAGGGAGACTGAGGAGACAGGACAAAGGCATGGCTTCAGAAAGGAGATGAGATTTGAGGCCCTTGAAAGTCACAAGCCACAGTCTTAGGGAGGAGCAACTTTTTGTGTTGTTTGTTTTGCTACTGATTGATTGATTGATTGATTCATTCATTCATTCATTCACTTTACATCCCAATCGTGTTTATTTCAGAAAGACCAGCATGTTTCCTTCTTGCTTACAAATCTAAATAGTTTTCTTCCGTTTCTACATGTTCAAGTCCTGTCTCCATATAAATCCATTTCTGTCCTCAAGCAGGGCCACAGCTCTTGCTCAACCTTCTGCTCGCTTATACACTTTTCAAATGACCGCCTCTGGGTACCTTGTTCCCAGGAGCAAGGATGCTGGTGGGAGACATAAATGACTCACCCTAAAATTATGGGCCACATCTCAGAGAAGAGCATGTCTTTTCTATTGCCAGACGGTGAACTCCAGGAGGGTAAAGGATCGCTATCATTCCTGCTCTTAGCACAGGATTCAGCAACAAGTACAATACTCTCGCCTTGGCCACAGTTTCACTTTCTTTACTTTCAACCCAAAAATATTAGATGGAAAAATTCTACCAGTCCTAGAAACAATAAACAATGCTTTATTCTGAGTGGTGTGGTGAAACCTGGCACTACCTTGCTCTATCTAGCACTGTTGAGTTGTTGCTTTGTTTGGGATATTCATTTCTACCCTCAGTTACTCAATAGCTTTCTAGGTTACCAGAAATATAAGGATCAGAGTCATCTTTGGTTGCAAGCATTCAAGGAGGCTCTTGGAATGTATTTCCTGTGGATATGGGGGGGGGGGGGAACAATGATGTTTACTAAATAAGTACTTGGATAAAGGTAATGGGTGACAGTGATTGAGTGCTTGCCAAACCTTGTTTGTGTCATTTACTACTCATGTAACTCGGAGTGAGTTAATTAAGCTTTCATGTTTTGTTTAGTTTCAAGCTTAAATGGGGACAGGAAAGCAGAGTGGCACGTGAAAAGCATGGAAAACTGCATGCAGTGGCACACGGTGCCACCTGAGCATTCAGGAGGCAGAGGGAGATGGTTATCTTGAGTTGAAGGGCAGCTTGTTCTACGTAGTGAATGCTAGGACCTCAAGGACTACATAATGAGATCTTGTCTCAAAAACAAAAACAGAAAAAAAAAATAAAAGGAAAAGGAAGTAGCAGTTTTATCATTGTTTATTATTATTTTTCTCCCTTATTATTTACTTAATCACTTTACAGCCTGATCTCAGATCCCTCCCTCTATTCCCCTCTCTCCTTTTTCTCAGAGAAAGGGAGGTCCCCAAGGGGAACCAACCCACTCTAGAATCTCAAGTCGCAGTAGGACTAAGCACATCCTTTCCCACTGAGGCCTGACAAGGCAGCCCAGCTAGGGGAAAGGGATCCAAAGGTAGGCAACAAAGTCAGAGACAGCCCCTACCCCTATTGTTAGGGGACCCACATGATGACTGTGCTGCATATCTGCTACATATGTGTCAAAGGTCTAGATCCAGCCCATGTGTGGTCTTTGGTTGGTGGTTCAGTCTCTGTGAGCTCCCATGGGCCCAGGTTCGTTTCCTCTGTAGGTCTTCTTTTGGTGTCTTATTTATTATTATCACTACTGCTATTACCACCTGAAGTTTTAGGGTACAAGGAAGAACTTTGTTTTAGTTTAAATTGTGTCCCCCAAAGAAGAGATACTATCTTAAAATGTGATCTTATTTGGAATTAATAAAATTAAGTTCAAATGAGGTCATTAGGATGAGTTCTAATTCTCTGTGACTATTGTTAAAACGAAAGGCAAAAATTTGTACACACACAGAGAGAGAGAGACAGAGAGAGAGAGAGAATGTATGCAAGTCAAGGTTGGAGACTTGGAGACAGACAAGGAACAAATTCTCACAACCACCAGAAAGAACCAATTCTCTGCCAGCTTTGATCAATTGCTGCTCTAGTTAAATCACCAGTTTTGTGCTCACGCACTCCTGAAGAGTAACTGTGGGAACAGGCACCCACACCTGTCTTTGAGTGTGCAGTAGCTGTGCATCTTTGGTTTCCCAATGACACAGTCTCAGTGTTCATCTCTCTACACACCCTACCTAGGAAAAAGTTCGTAATGGTGATTTCCGTCCAGGAGCTCAGAACCCTAAAGGGTATTTCTGTGCCAGAGGACCCTGTTAGCCTCCAGAAGAAGCTTAGTGGCCTTGAGTAAGTCAGTTTTCCTCGTCTTTGATTCTTCATCTGTAAGATAACCAGGCAGGCAAACACTGGTCTGTTCCCGACCATAGAATTAATGATTCTGGGGCATTGATAAAAGATCCATCTGGTAGCCCATGGTAGTTTAGTGTCCAAGTGGGTTACATAGTAATGGGAAGAGGGACTACCTCTGACATAATCTGATTGGCCTGCTCCTTGATCACCTCCCCCTGAGGGGAGCAGCCTTACCAGGCCACAGAAGATGACAATGCAGCCACTTCTGATGAGAACTGATAGACTAAGATCAGAAGGAAGGAGAGGAGGACTTCCCCTGTCAGTGGACTTGTGGAGGGGCATGCATGAAGAAGGGGGAAGGAGGGGCTTATGGGGGGATACAAAGTGAATAAAGTGTAATTAATAAAAATAAATAAATAAGTAAATGTCAAAAAAAG
>NW_026587556.1:3996938-4070530 GCF_907164565.1 Psammomys obesus
GGCTTGTGTCACTTTTTTTTTTTTAAGTACATAATTAACAAGTGTCTATGTGTGGAAAATATGACCACAGAAATCGGAAACTGTGACATATAATCTTGATTTTAAGATAATGACTGGATTAAGAGAAAATAACAAAACTTACGCCTTTTCATATATTATGAGTTAGCTATTTCTTTTGTGCCTGAAGATAAAAATTAGTTTTGGTTAGAAAAAAAAAAAAATCTGAAGTCTAGCATACATGTGAAAATGTATTATCACCATGTCTCACTGACAGAGTCAGCCCTACCTGTTCTCCATTCTGTCGTTCCTTCTCACACCTTTACAAACAAAAATATTTTTTCTTTAAAGAACAAATCAAATCTGCGTATGCCGTGAGAGCCACATGGTTGGTTTTTTGCATGTTGGAAAGATGTTATTTTTTCTTAAATTTTTTACTTATTCTTTGTGAATTTCACGTCATGCACTCTTATCTCCCTGTCCCTCATATCTGCCCTCCGCCCTTGCAACCTCTCCTAAAAAAGAAAAGAAAAAATAAAATAAAAATAAAAGAAAAACAAAAACACCTCTCTGTGGAAGCTGTGGTGTGTCACAGTGTGTCACACGGTAGATCCTTTTGCCCAGACAGCTTTACTTGCAAATGCTCATTGGTATGAGTCATTGGTCTGGTTTGAGGCCTCTGGCTTCTGCTGTACCACCAATTCTGGTCTGTCACTGGGACTCCTCTTGGATATCCAGTTGTCTTACGTCATGGAGTCCCTGCAGCTTTGGATCTGCAGAACTGGTCCCTTCACATGCTCCAGCAGTTTGTAGATTTGGGTGGGCCAACTCAGAGTTCTGGATCTCTTCCTGGGAGGAAGCTGAGTTGGTTAGCCCACCAGCTTTCCTGCGCTTGTACCACCAGGTGTTGTAGAAAATCGGTTTGTTAACATTTACTATTATTATTTATAATTATTATAGCGGTTGTTTTCTAACCCACTACCATATCAGTAAAAGACACAGGCACCTGTTAGACTTTTAATGTGCCTTAAACTCTGGGGATGGGCAGCTATAAACCCCCTAAGCTATCTTATCACCTCCCAGCCCCACATCCCATGCCAATTGCTCTAACAATTCATAGCTGGGCTGCTTCCCATCCAATATCCCATAAATACTTGCATGTATTTCTCATCTGTGCTGCCTCTTTCCATCAGCAATCCTCACAGCAGGCTCCTCCCAGACACGTGGTATTTGTTCATGCTAACCCATGACGATTCTCCCTCCTTTTCTCCTCTCCTGTACTTATCTTTCTCATCCCACTCCTGTGATCCTCCTGTTCTCCAAGCCCTCAAACCTTAGCTAGGCCTAACTCTCTTTTGCCCTGCCCCGGTGTAGGCATTTATTTAGCAAATGAGGGATAATTTGGGATCAAGGTTACACAGACTTCACATCGGTATACGTGAGCGTCTGCTCTAAGAACAGCAAAGATCTTAGGGGACAAGCAATTCATGAAATACAAAGCATATAACATCCAGGGCCAGCTCTCCCACTCTGCCTAGGCAAGGGAGAGGGCCAGCTCTTCTGCTCTTCTGCCCTTGGGGCCAGCTCTCCAACACCAATGCAACCAGGGCCAGCTCTACTGTGGTGCCCAAACAAGGTGCAGGGCCTGCTCTCCTGAGTGCTGCAGCTGGCCAGCTCGCCCACCTGCCGCAGGTGTGCGGGGTGGGGGAGGGGATCTCTCTCCTGTCCGCACCACTGATGGCAGATGAGGGGCAGGGGCAGCTCTCCAGTGCTCATGAGCTTACCTACCCCCACCCCAATAGGGCCACTCTGCTGTGCTGCCCAGGTGGAGTATGGGGAGGGCGAGGCTCTCCTGAGTGCTGCCGCTTGTGAGGGGTGCGGCCAATTCTCTTGCTCTCCCACCTTTGAGGCCAGCTCACTCGCTTGCTGCAGGTGGTGGTGGTGGTGGTGGTGGTGTGTGTGTGTGTGGTGGAAAGATGTTATTTTTTTATTGGTCATTTGTGATTTGTGCTTAGTGATAATCCTCCAAGAGCCATGTCTGAAGTTTTTGTAGAAACTTCTCAGCAGGCAGGATTTCATACAAATCAGTGTCTTCCTGTTCTACATAAAGAATGATTACAAAACGGAGTTTTGCAGTAGACAGACACGTGGTTTGTGTAGAGTTCTAATAGGCTCCCTTATTCATGAATAACAACAATGATTTTCTTCTGAGGTTTGTTTACCCTGGTAGCTGGTACCTTTCTGCGTTGTTTTATTGCCCATACTATTTAGCAAGAGCCCAGGCTTGATACAGAATTTTATGTGCTACCGTAGACTTCTCTTTGCAATAAGGAGCATACTCAGTGCCATACCAAAGTGAGTTTATTGACATTCCTTGAAGATGTATGATGGAAGAGAAAGCGAGGCCTGAGTATCACGTGACTTTTTTTTTTTTTAGATGTAAGCAAAATCAGCCCAGTAATATGGACCTCTCCTGTTATTGACTAGAACAAAGACTTGTAAACAAAATTGTTATGGACATTTCCTCAGATAATGGAAGCTGCAGGAAGGAGACTAATGGAACAATATTTACTCTATATACTACCTCTAGGCACCTTTTATCTACTAGAACAAAGGAACTACATGTCATTAACAGCAAAATAATACTTTTTCTTTTGGACTTTTTGTAGTAGCTGGAAAAGTCATCCCGTACATTTATGATACAGTATTGCAGTTGTCTTAATAACGAACACTGAAAGACATAATAGTAATAACAACAACAACAAGAAGAATAAAGCACCACATTTTTGTTATGTAAAGTTCTAACTACTTTCATTTGAAAGTGTTTCATCTTGACTGGGAAAACACTTGTGGAAACTTAGAAGTTTTCTGAACCCAAATTTCAGACATGTGGCTTGACGCATGAACTGACAATGAGATAGTGTTATGGAAAACTCAGCTCACTGAGTACAAATATTCTTACTGTTGAACAACACAGATTCATTATTAACAGAAAAAATATTTAAATCTTTCTTGATGAAAGCTTGCCAAGATACCTTTTAGCACTTTGTTATTTTCATTAACTCTCCTGAAATATTTGTGCTATAATAGCGATGGTGGTAAAAACATCATGATGTCCTCCAGCTCATATACTCATGATGTCACAGAAAATTCAATAGTTATAGGACACTTCTCATCTTGAAGACTCAATTTCTATTAGGGAGATAATCATCTTCGTGTTATTTAATAAAATATTCGTGTTATCTATAAAATTATGATAACACAATATACTCTTTTTCAAAATTGTAACATGAATTCTTTAATCTTTTTTTGTCTTCCCAAAAAGGATATTATACTCATAAAACTAGATATAAAAAAATCTTCTTTTAGGGGGTCTATGACTTATAAATGATTATTTTGAAATTGCCTTCAAGGAGAAAAAAAAAAAGTCAAAGAATTACATATGGTCACAAAAGATCTGTGTTACCCAAAGAATTATATGATTTGAAGTGATTTATATTTCAACCATTAAAATTAATGGAAAAATTATTTCTACAATAATGTACTTCTGTGTAAATGTATACACATATACATATAAACATATAGTTATATGTATATATATTGAAATTATATATAATTTTAAAATCAGTCTCATACATAAAGTAAAAAGTATTTTTCCATGACTAAATTCTGAGCTCCTCTTCCCTTTGAGTTCCTTCTTTCATGTAAGGCTGAAGGCATATGTTGGGCTCTATGAAGCAAGCTTTACATTTTCTCAGCAACCTGGGTGGCATCAGTAGCATTTTTCATTTATCTAAAATGCTATTGCTATGAGAAGAGGGGTTCATAAGTCCCCAGCCCTAGCTGAGGAGCTGTTGCCAGCCAATGGCTGCCGATAGTCAGTTTTCTCTTTCTTTTTTTTTTCCGTTTTGTTTTTTTCAAAACAGAATCTCACTATGTAGCTCTGGGTGTCCTGGAACTCACTCTATAGACCAGGCTGGCCTTGAACTCACAGAGATCTGCCTGCCTCTGCCTTCCAAGTGCTGGAATTAATGGCGTGTGCCACTATCATCCGGCTATGAGTATATGTATACCAGATATGTTTATATCCTCCAGGGGTAGCCGCACACTAATTAATATATAGACAGATAGCACAACTGGACTCAATGGGTTATGAAAAAAGATGACATGAAATTGAGAAGGAATTGAAGGCTGAGGAGTGGATGTGGAAGGAGATAGGGAGAAGAGTGGGTGAATATAACTAAAATACATTGTAAACATTCTCAAATAATTAATAAAAGTTAAATGAGAAATGTTGCTGTGTTATGCCTGCTTGTTGGGATTAATGCAGAGCTTGTCATTAATTAGCTAAAAAACCCCACACCTCTCTGAGTTTCTTGTTCATTTATAAGATAATTTATGTATGTTTGTATGTATGTTAGTAGACTATAAATTCATCTGACTAACAGATTGTCTCGTTTTTGTAAATTGTAAAGCTCTTCAAGGGCAGCTTCCTACATTTGAACAACTTCAAAATAACTTTTTAATGTGTGGCAAATAAATGCTAAAAAAGTTGAATGCTTGGAGAAATGAGCTTTCATGTATGTTTAAGATGAATTCTAAATATACCGTTCAAGAGTTAAAGATTTACTGGGTGATTTTAATAGTCCTTTTGTTCCGAGTTCATTAGTAAAGCATAGCTCCATTGGAATTCATTATTTTTCAGATACTGAACCTTGGGCTAATTTTTACTCATCCCTCAACTTGTGTTTCATAGAACTTACATCCCATTTTTAGTAAAACTTCTTTTTAGACAGCAAAAGAAAGCTTCTATCCCACATACTTCCTGTTTGACAATAGAAACACAGGAGCATGAAGGGTTTGGCATTGTGAATAATTTTTACTTAGAAAATATTTCATTTTAGCGTGCTGGAACATTTCACGGTTCCATCTTATGTTGACTTTTCCTCTTGTTTTGATATATTGACTACAACAACGATATTTAAATAGTTGGATCTCTTTAGCTTTTCTTTTTCCCAGTGAAGAAAAAAACACTTTCATTTATGTCATATTTTGGACAACACAGATAACATGGTTACAAAAATAGCAAATGACCGTAATGGTTAGGTTTATCTCAAAGGTACTCAAGATGCCAGGCTTGTCTGTGGAGCCTGAAATTGTTTTTCTAAAAACACATTTTCTTAGATATTTTGCTGAATGCTAAAAAAAAAAAAATGGATTGTTTTTTTTTTTGGACACAAATCAGTGTGCCTTTGAAAAATTGCTATGGGTGAAGGAGAAGTTTATATTGCCTGTGATCCTTAACAAGCACCATCACACTCTGCAGCTTCATTTGTGGTTTCTGTGAACATCAGATGTGACAGAATTCGAACACAGTGATTAAAAAAAAAAAAGAAAGAAAGAAAAGAAAAAAGAATGAGAAAAGTATCAAAGTTAGAAAGAAAATTAAGGTTGACCTGTCAAGTAAATACAACTGGCTTCAACAAAAGCCATGAGATCTATTTGGATTGTGGTGTGTGTGTGTGTGTGTGTGTGTGTGTGAATAGATTAAACAGAATTCATGTATTTGAATACATGTTAAATGTGCTGCTCTTTTCCAGTTTGTCTTATCACTTTCTATGTAACAAAATTGGAGTTAAAGGCTCAACCTTCAATCTACAGCAATTCGGGTTTCCTCCTTGGACATGTGCACAGTTTGTGCTTCTTGTGTGGTGAGGGTACACTAGGGGTGCTCCCCACTACACTTTTCTGAACATGAGTTGAGTTCATAGTCCTTATAACCCTTGCATTTACTGATAACCTTTTTTTTTTCTTGCTGTTGTTAATTGCTAGAAGTTTCATATTTGCACCATATGTCTAGGCTAGTTCTGGGTTCTGGGATTGATGCCACCTATGAATCATGAGTGGAATGAATAAAAAAAAAAGTCTGTGTGGCCTTGGCTGCCCATTGAATGGAAAGAATGCATAGGAAATGTAGAGATAGAGAGGAAAACAAAATCAGTCAGCTCCTACGTCTGGAAAATGGTTGTTAGAAATTAGGGAAAATGGTGGTTCTGCTTGGAAGACATGGGCGTATAAAAGCATGGAATGCTTAGAGCTCAAATTATCCTTGAACGATAGAAGTGGAAGTAAACATTTGTTACCGTTTCATCAAGTGTGGCGTAACTTGCATTCGTACTTCATTGTTAGGAATGGAGGTATGTGGAGGTATGCACAGACCTTGAGACAGCTGTTTGGTAGTATTGCATACAGGCTAGCAGTTCATTGGAAACAGAGGAAACAAGCCTGAAGATTAGATCTCAGAAGAAGGCAATTCTTCATGCACAGCTTTTGCCAATTCTAATTTGCTTTGAAATAAAAATCATGGGATACCAAAGTCAAGGAGGGAAAGGAAGTCATCCCAGAAAGGGTAGTGTCACAGTCCAGGACAACGTCAGGCCGGGTCCCACTTCCTCACTCAAGTCCAAAAGTGCTGGTTTCTTCTACTGCTGTTAACAGCTTTTCATACAACATGGAATAGGAAGGATATGGTGGGAGATCCAATCGGTTGAAGCATGTATGTGCCCTGAATAGAGAAGAAAAATACTGGTGAGGATATTTTAAGAACTGTTTCTGGTTATACCAATGACTTCAAAGGAGAATCAAAAGTGAGCCAGACATGTTTTAGGACAATCATAAAACACTGAAAATGGCAAACCACATCCAATGAGACATGACAAGTTTAGGACATTGAAGAACTAGAAGCAGTTAATTGTTATTTGCAAGTAAACTACACTCCAATATAACCACAGTAGCAAACCAATGACCAACTCTACACTATTATCCTGATTTGAAAATTTAAATAATACCAGGGAGGCAGAGGCAGTCATTCCTAAGCCTTCTTGCCTCGCTCCGAGTTCCGGGTATTGTTAAACCACAAGTATCTCTTTTGAAGAGCCGATACTGCTCTGTAATACTGAGCTCCCACTCCCCAGGCCAAGCCTGCTCTGGAAACAAGTTTAAGTCCCCTACATCAACTGAAGCTTAAGTGCCTCACTCCTGACACCATCTTAGGGTGTAAGTCAGTCCTCTCTCAACCCTGGGACTCTTCACACCATTGCCATCCCTGTAGCTTTGCTCAGGCTGGCTTTCATTCTGCAGAGGCACACTTGGTAGTGTCTGTCCTAGACTAGCCATGTCTTTCCTCTTACGCGGATAATGCACGGTATAGAAAACACCTCTGTGGGTATTCAGCAGTGAGTGGAGGAGGCATAACCACACAGATTCTTCCCTAGTAGCTGTTTCCTTCCAGGTACTCTGTTTCTATGGAAACCTGATGCTGGTCTTTTGACAAAGCAGCAAGAAGTGTGTATTGGTACACCTGGAGCTTGATTGGAATAGCTGGAAGTTAATTTTATGCCTTTTCCTCCCTGGTTGAGTGAGCAGCATGTTGAAGTTGTATTTACACATCAACCAGTGCAGAAAAAGACATTAAGTTAAGACAAAACAATGAAAAAAACCCTAATAAAACTAGAATTTTATTTGGAACATTAGTATTTGAATAACAAGTTTTCTTTTTTGGGGGGGGGAAGTGTTTATAATCTATACCTTTGTTCTGAATTAGACAAATTAGAGTGTCAGAATACTATGTGGACTCAGTTTTTAGGATAGTGCAGATTCTTTGGAAGATAAAGAAAGAGGGATGAAGGAAGAAAGTTTTTTTTTTTTTTTCCCCCTGAAGGAGAATCTGAGGAAGATGTTGATGTTTGCCTTTCCAATATCCAACTCTATTTTTGGCAACAGCTCCCTCCGTCATTTCCTGCCTGTCTTCCTTCCCTTCATGCCCCAAGTGTCTGCAAGAGACAGTAACTGGCTGTAGGCTTTAAGGACTTGATTGAGAGTGAACATGAAAATGAATAGATATTGGCAGACTTCTGTAATTACCTAAGTATCAGGAAAGCCTAGATCACTTCAAAAGAAGATAGCTGAAATAGTTTAGTTACTATAAAAATATTTGAAATAAAAAACAGAGAGTTGAGCAGGGTAATGATTACAGTGACTTTCTTGGTTTTTAGAAAGGCAGAAAGGAGTGAATCCACTGGACTGTGGCTGACATAATTAGGAAGTAAAGTAAGAGCTAACAGTATTAATACATAGTTCAAGGAAAATATGTATATTGCATTCAGTTTATGTCTTTGTAGTAACAACCACAATGGTATTTCCTAAAGAATAAAGCAGAGACTCTTCAGAAAGGTAATTTCTTGGTGTCCTACCAAACTACCTTTCTCTTCACTTCCTCTGTGTATGAAGTTCTTTTCTGTTGCTGCAACAAAACATCTGATGAAAGAAATTAATGGAGAGACGGTCTATCTGGACTCCGTTTGGAGATGTATCTAATGGGGCAGCGGAGGCATGGCAGTAGGAGCTGTCACAGTCACATTCCACACATGGCATCCACAGCCAAGGAAAGGGAGAGAGAAACATTCGTGCTCAACTCCCTCTCTTCTTTTTATTTAACCCAAACCCCTACCCCACGCAATGATGCCACACAAACATAGGGTGGGTCTTCCTACCTCAACTACTCTATCTGGAAGCTCCCTCACAATCCCAGAGGGATGTCTGGCAGGTCATTCAAGTTCCCAGCCAGTCAATACTAACTGTCACATTCTTGGACATGTCTCAAGACATTTTGTCCTCTGTGTTGGGTTAATACTTCTCTGCCTGAGCACATGCAGGTGTCTTCTCAGGACTAGGTTATGCTGCCCACTCACCCTCTTCTATGACTTCTCACCCATCAAATTATTCTGAAGTATTTTCTTTGTGTAGTTCAATCAGGAGTAACACTTTGATCCACATTCTCGCCCCGCATTGCCTCAAGCACCTTTAATCCTTCTGATTTTCCCTTGTGTTGTAATTAGTTGTCTTTGGTCTGAATTTTCCTCTCCTATAAGCTCCTATGGGTAGGTGTCTCACGTCTTACCTCCTCTTCTACTGCAGACTTATCAGAGTAGGCTATGATTAAATGATGACCCAAAATATGTTTTTCCTAAAATAAAAGCAAAATGTTTCCAAATAACTTCGCTAACAAGATCTATCATTTAGCTAGATGTATGCTAATTTATCTTTCGTGTCTTTCAGCTGGTATGTTTGGGTTGATGACTAGAGCTGGTGTAGGCAAGTCTGAGAACTACTTTCAACTGTTGCTAAGCAACTGGCAATAGTTACTAGTACTCATTATTGTGTAGCATTTTTTTTTTTCCTGAAACAAAACATTCTACCTTGGAGGGAAGCTAAGATATGAACAATAACAATTCCAATATATCTGATAACACAGAATGGGGAAAGCGCATTGTTTCCCACCCTACACAAATAACTATATGCAAGGAAGGGCTACTAAAACAACAACAACAACAACAACAATGCAGAATTAGTCTTTCCCAGGGATGAGACTTCTAATTGATTATCTAATACCAGTGGTTAGCCCTGAAATCATGCACACAGGCAACACTAAATGAACTCAGGAGGTTATATTTCTATAACTAACAGCAATGAAAAAAAGAGGTCATGACTATGAGAAGGACAGGGCTAGGGCATGGGGGGGGGTTGAAAAAGAAAAGGGAAGGAGGGAAATGATGTAATTACATTTTAATTAAAAACAAATTTAAAGTTCTAAAGGGAGATTATACATTCATTCCTGCAAGGAAACTTTTAAATTCAGGAAACATACAACCTAAATGCTTCAGAAACTCCCTGAAATGGATACATTTATAAGCAGTAAGGGCTGCTGGGAGATGCTCTCAGATCAGCCAAGATGCCCAGAAGAGGCCTATACTGCCTGAGATACCTGAAATTGATACTTTTCAGCCTACTGAGCTGCATGCTGATTGTACACTCCACCTTTCCATCTTTGTGAGCCATCCTGGTGTAGGCTTTAAATGATGCAGCTGTCCAAGTCATCCCTGTCCCTCTAAGTAACCTTTCTCTCATATGCCTTTAAGTATCTCCAATAAAATCCACCGGTTCACAAAGTTTTGGTGGTGTCTTTATTTGATCAGTTCCCTATCTGGGCTGAGCAAACATTTGGTCAGGTCTTCCCAGGGACAGAATCACCCAGCACTCATCAAACATCATATGAGCTGTCCACAGGAAAGCAAGAAGTCTGAGAAAATTAGATGAAAACTATACTTCAACAAATCTTTCCATTACACTGATTTAGCAAAGGTATTTTGGCACTGCTCTCTTTTGTATATAGCATGTTCCCCAAAGGTGTAAGACTTGATTTCAGCAGTGATGCCATTGGGAAACAATAAGATCTTTAAGATGTGGATTCTGGTAGGTAAAAGCTAACTAGGTCATTAGGGATATTTCCTCAAACAGACCCTTGGTTCTTTCTCTCTCTCTTCTCTTCCCTTCTTTCTACCCCACTCCTCTCAGGCATGAGATAAACAGGATTTTTTCCACTATACTTTCCATCATGATATACTGTACCTTTACAGATGAAAGGCAACAGGGCCAATCGGTCATGGACTAAAACCTCTAATACAGTTAACCAAAATAACCTTTCTTCCTTTTAAATCAATTTATCCAAAAATTTACTACAATAAGGGCTATATAGAGATAGATCTGTATCAAATATATGTTTTCTAGTTAGAAATATAAGGTGATAATAAAATGTCTTGGTTACTGCTCAGTTGACACCATCATCAAAGTAACTCATAAAAGAAAGCATTTAATTGGGGAGTTGCTTTCAGTTTTAGGGGTTTAGTCCGTTATCATCATGGTAGGAAGCACACAGACAGGACACTGAAGCAATAGCTGAGAGCTTCACATCCTAATCTGTATGCAGCAGGCAAAGACACAGAGAGGAACTGGGCCTGGTGTGGGCTTTTAAACTGCCAAGACCCCTCCACTGACAACTTTCTCCAACAAGGCCACACTTCCAAATCCTTTCCAAACAGTTCCATTGATTAGGGAGCAAATATCCAAACAGATAAACTTATGATGGCCATTCTCATTCAAGCCACCATAAAATCCATATTTTCTTATGTTTGCAAAGCAGTATTTATTACCAGAGTGCCTGTCTACAAGTATGTCTAGTGATCCTATTTTATTAATCAAGATTATGCTACCCAGGGTAGAATAACAAGGACAAAGGAAGTCTTGGCACTGAAACTCATGGGGTAGGGAATTTAAACCGCCTTTTTGTGAATTTAAAACACATAGGTTTTTGATAGAGTACTGTGTATAAATTATTATAGAGACCAAAGAATATACATGGTTTCATCTCCACATATTTTAAAACTCATTGAAAAACTACAGTATATAAACAAATATCTAACTATGCTATGAAGTCTCAAGTGGGTCCTATGAATAGATGTTATATGTTGGAGTGGTTACTTTGGGTTTCCAGCATTTTTACAGCCATGACCTTGCCTCCCTCATTCTCTATGGCATGTATGATCAACAACCAAATATGATCAACAACTAAAACTTCGCTAAGAAGTTTTAGTCTCAATCCAAGCCTTAGAGGCACCATACTTACATCTGTGTCTGGTAACTCAAATAACAATGCTTTGAGCGACAATCAAGAATTCTGTCTTAAAAGATGATCGCCAAAACTCAAATAGCAAAGTATAGTTTTCCCCTGCAGTGAGTTCATGAAGGTTGGCAGGAGCTCTGTACCTGGGAAGGGATGTGATTTTCCCCCATTTCTCTATGCAGAAGCGCCGAAGCCCATTGCTCCCCCGCAAGGCTGCAAAGCCTTCGTAGGGCACACTTGATGTCCCTGTCACAAACTGAAGTAATCTCAATCTCTGCTCGTTATTGAAGCGTTCCACTGCAGCCCAGAACCAGCGGATCACAAGATGGCCATCGTGATAACCTGGTTTAAAAAAAAAAAAAAAAAAAAAAGAGAGGTGGAGGTGGGGAGAAAGGAGGAAGGGAGAGATGCGTTAGCTGAACTGCAGCTTCAGATCTTCTGATTTTGCTGATAATGGCATTTAGATAGGCAAGACTAAACTAATTTATATAACTTGGTCAAGTTTTAAAACAAGCAGATTTATATAATAGCTCTTTTACAAAACTGGGTGTTTGAGAGGTTTCCTCTGAGGTGTTTCCTTTTTATGTAAACAATTGGAATAAAACCTGAAATATCCCAGCCTTATATGAATGTAAATAAGGAACAAAAAGGCTCAAAAAGGCAGACCATCTTATGTTTTCTTTGTTCTGATGTTTTAGCTCTTGGCAATGATATAAAACAGGAGAGTCTAGGACCTCACAACACAGCGAGGTAACATGCAAACCTGGCCGAGGAAGATAGATTCTGTCCCAAAAGGAAGGCCTGTATCCATCACACAGCTGTTCCCTGAGTCATGCCTGGATGGCGAGAGGCTTTAAGGCACCGTTGAAGAGCCTTGGCTCACGAGAAACAATTTAGAGAAATGATCCCCACTCACCACAAAGGTAAGAGGCATTCAAGAGAGGAGATATGTGTGGATAGAAATTGAGAGAGCTTTGTGAAGGAAGCAGGGTTTGAGTTTGGCCTGGGAAGCATTTGTGTAGTTGAGTAAAGAGAGAGGACATTCTTAGCAGAAGAAAGAAACAATGAGAATGAGGAAAACATGAGGTCTGAGGAAATTAGCGCCAGGGGGATGCTGGAATATTCAGTCTTACTGGTTCAGCAGAAGCAGCTGTGCTGAATACGTAGGCCAGCGGTTTTCTTTTCTTTCTTTAATCACTTCACTACAGAAACACCGCATTCTAGCAGTTTTCTTAACAAATCAGTATAGAGGTTCCAAGAGGGCTTTGTAGTTGAGTGGTTGAAGGTGGCTGAGTTGTTGTCCCCTTGTTTTCCCCTCTGTAATATTGGTTGGGATTTTTCTCTAACATTTTACCTAAAAAGAGGGTTTTTGAGGCTAAACTATTGAAAAAGTCTGTAAGCGGGGTGACACACACCTTTAATCCCAGCACTCAGGGAGGCAGAAGGAGGTGGATTGCTGTGAGTTTAATGCCAGCCTGCTCTACAAAATGAGTCCAGGACAGCCAAGGCTACACAGAGAAACACTGTCTCGAAACAAACAAACAAACAAACAAACAAACAAACAAACAAACAAATAAACAAACAAAGTTTTCTGTGAGTCATAAGGCTAAGCTTTGGGGAAAGATGATGTCCTGATCTGCTGAAAATGGTGTTTGCAAAGTCTACTTATGTATATATATATCTTGCATTAATGAATTCTTACACCAAATCCATATAATAGTTGAAATGATATTTTGAACTTATTAAGTTAAAAGTACAAATTATAATTGCTTGTGTGTACTTTTTCTAATATGGCTATTAGAAAATTTAGTTAATGTCAGCTGTGGTGGCACATGCAAAACTTAGAAGGCAGAGGCAAATACGTCTTTGTGATTTTGAGACCATCTTGGTCTACATAGCAAGTTCCAGGCTAGCCAAGGCTAGGCATAGAGAGTCTATTTCAATAAGTAAGTAAGTAAATAAATAAATAAGTTCAAACTTACACATGTGGTTTATATTCTATTTCTATTTTGGATGACTAGTCTAAAAGGTCAAATGTTCTGGGGAAATATTTCCTATAGTCAATACGAACTATTCATATTGTAAGAATCACATTTTTGTTGTTGTTGTTAAAAATGGTGGACAGAGATAAGAGACTTAGAATTTGATTCATTTTGATGCAGACCAAAGGGAAGCTCACAAATGACCCATAGTAGACGATTTTTTTTTTTAATGAGATGGGGGGGAGGAAGGGAGGGGAAGACAAGAGGGAAGTGGAGAGGGAGAGGAGAGGATAGTCAGAACCCCGAGGAAGCAAATGTGCACTGAGGTAAAGAAGGCTAAAATCTCACAGGGAGCAAGAGGCCTTTCTCTGAGAGTGTGCGGGCTACTCAAGAGCTCACATGCAGAAGGTGTGTTGTCTGTGGGCCTTTACATGGCACGCCATGGATCACTGTTTCCTGAAAAGACGTTCAGCCAGAAGCTGGGCAAGCAACTGTTTTGCGCTGAGGTAAGGACAAGTCTTTAACACTTTAAGAAGTGTTAAATTGGGGTATTCATTAGTGGTATAGCATTTTCCAAGGAAGTGCCTGGCCGTAACTCTAATCCCCAGCATTGTAGGTTACGGTAAGAACAGGTCTAGTGAATGGTGTGATGGGTCACTGCTTAGCTATACAAAAGGATGAAACACTAAAGCATGCCAGAACATGGATGAATCTCAAAAAGAAGGCAAACACAGGGACCATATTTTATATGATAATATTTATATGGCATTTCCAGAATTGGTAAGTCTATAGAGACAGGATAGAGATTTGCGGCTGCCAGGTGTCTGGAGGATGGGAACAGCGGTGGAGAACATCAACTCTAGATGATGAATGTATTTTAGAACCAGGTAGAGGTTGTTGTTACACAAACTTCTGAATGCGCTAAATGTTACTGAATTGTTTATTTTAGGACGGCCAGTTTTATACCATAGCAACTTTATTTCAACATTTTTTTCCCCCCAACATATATTATGAGAAGTGCTGCTAGCTCACCTCCCCGGTACTCAGTGTTATTCCTCCAGTCGTTCAGGTCGATTTCTGCGGTACCAGCAATCACGAGCTCCAGTTCCCTAGCATCAAACACCGACACGAGCCTCGAGTCCACAACCTGAAAGACAGCAGCAGCAGCACACAGGTGGGTCATACTCACGATCAGGACCGTTGCCTGTCAGACTGGGCAATTAACTGTCATTTCTAAATCGCCTTTTCCAACATGCAGCCATTTTAAAAGTCATAATCATAGCAGAGGTCTCCTATGTCTCTCACCCTGCTCGTGTGCTAGAACCTGTACCCCCAGCTCTTGAGCCTTAAATGATGTAGTTGTACTATAAGCTCAAAATAATTTTTTAAAAAGATTCGATTAGACCACGAGGCATTACGATGACCCTGCGCCTCAGAGAAGCAGAGGAGCCTTGTCCTTCCCACTGAGCTGAGCAAAGAAACTGCCACATCGTGAACCTATGGACTCTTGTCAGACACTGAATCTGCCAGTGTCCTGATCTTGGTCTTCCCAGCTTCTACAACGATAAGAAATCAATTCTTGGTGGTTAGAAGGTGCCCAGTATATACTTGTGAGTATAGAAGCCCCAACGGTAGTCACGGAGTCATATTAGGATACAGTCCTCCATGGGCTGAGAACAGGAGGAAAATCCCATGCTCCAGATCCCTCCTGAGAGCGACTTTGCAAACAATCCTGACTTGATTTCCTGAGGTCACCTTTAAGGTGTCAAATTATATTTCATGCCTTCCCCCATGACATTATTACTCATTTCTTGCAGTCCCCTTCCTCTTCCCTGTTTCCTTGCTCTCCTCTCTAGGGATTGGGAAGGACCTGTTGGTTGGATGCTTTACCTCTTCTGCCAGATGTGCTAGGGTCAAATGGATGCCTGTGTTGGACCACCTAGTGGTGGACAATAAATTAGAAAAGAAACTTCTGAACAGGATTTCTAAATTCCAGTATGAAGGCATGGGAGGTCTAACAGCCGTCTTTGCCTTCTTAGTTTATTGCTCAGCATGATAATATGGCAGAGAGATGTAACAAAACAGACACCCAGCAGGAGCAGCTCACCCTCTCCAGTGCTGCTGCTTGGCTTTTTGGTGTTGTTTGTTTTGTTACAGTGGACTGGGGGGGAGTGTCCTGTCCACATAGCTACATAAGAAACATTGGATGCTTCCTCACCTGACAACAGGACCAAGTCAATGACAGTTTACTGAGAAACATTTAAACTTCGGACCAGGTCAGTATTTCCTCAGAGAGAAGCCTGACCCTTCATCCATCCAGTCCATCTAGGTGGGCTGTGCACTCTGGGTATGAGACTGTAAACCTAGCTTCTCCTGCTTCTTGCTGTCTGTTCTGGGCTATTGAACTCCTGCTCCTCCACAAGCCTCCAAGAGAAACATGGGTTCTACTGCAAAGCACTCATAGCTATGGCCTGCTTTCCTGGGACACCCGGGGTCTTACCTCATAGAAGCCCCTCACCAACGCCTCGGTCTGCTGGACCACTCCGCGCTCCACCCTCCACTTCACCATCCTCTCAATGTACTCCTTCTTGTTCTTCTCAGTCACCTGCGTGTTGGCACCTCCAGACTTCAACTCTCTCTCTGTTACCTTGCGAATAAACAGGAGGATCATGATGCTTCTCATTCAGTTTGTCTTCCAAGGAGACATCTTTATTTAGGATGACAGCGTTTCCTTCCCAGGAAGTTACTGGGAAAGTTTCTGTTGTTTGAACCACGTTCTTAATCAACTTAGAAGAGGCCCAACCTATTTACTTATTTTAGTACAAAAAGGAAACATATTTCTTTAACTCAAGGGGTGTAATGGGAACAAAGGGGAAATGTCCTGGGTTGTTCCTTAAGGTGGAGGGATCCAAATGTCCAAACAATAGAGTCAGATGCTCGAGGACTCTGAATCTCAATTAGGGCAACAGATTGCAGCTGTTATGCAGAAAGTTCTTACTGTGCACATAGTGAGAAGTAAAGTAGAGGCAGGTGGAAGGATTTGTTTGTCAAAGCTGGCTGGGAATGTGCTAGGAAGCAGAGAGGTCTCCACCCAGCTAGAAGCCCATGCCTTTAAGGACAAATTCATGAGCTGGGAGCTAGGATCCGTGTGCTGCCCTTTGCAGTACTAGAGAATAGGAAAACGTATTCTAAACTATATTCTAAAATATAGAAAACATATTCTAAACATGTTTTCCTAAACCAATGTGTATATATTATATGCTGCATACATATATATTTTATGCATACACATATGTAGCATATACTTTGTTCTTCATTATCTTTTTCTCTGGATATAGAAATACCATTTATCTTATGGTACACTTTAAAGGTTTTTTGATCCATGATCACAATGGATTTTCAAAACCCCTGCATAGGGTAGAACCATGTCATAGTGATAAAAAGAAGATCCTGGCAATTAAAAAAAAAAGTCCCGGGAAAGATGACTCAGCAGGTCTTTCACGGAAGACCTTGGTTTGAACTGATGAGATTCTTTGCTACCTAATTTAAAAATAAAATTCCATTAACATATGATTCAGCAATCTTATACCTGAGATTTTTTATATAATCTTAAAAAACTAGCAGTAGGGACCAACCAGGGAGCGGTCCAGTCGTGTTCATAGCAACATTATTCGTAATAGTCAAAAGAATTAAAGAAACAGATACTTACTTGAACTACCTAGAGTCAAAATCATAAAAACAGAAATTTTAGGGTATTTCCCAGGAGTTAGGGGGTGGGAGGAATTAAAGGGTATTGTTTAATTGGCAGAACTTCAGTTTTGCAAGACAAAAAGTTCTAGAGATTAGATGCCAAACAGCATGAATGCATTTCACAGTACTGAAGTGTATATTTAAAATTTTTCTAAGATGGTTAAGTTTTGTTCTATGAATTTAACAAAACATCTTTTGCAACTCTACATCACACAAACCTGTCCAAAAACTTCTTCGTTAACAGTGAAAGTGAGATCGAGGATATCTGTGATGTTATTGTCCTTCATCCACTGCAAACTCTGATGGAATTCCTCATCCAAATATTCTAGGTCACTCAAATCACAGGGCCTGGGAATGAGAAAAACTGAGTGAATAAATAGCCTCCAGGCCTCATTCCAAACATGAGTATGCTACTTCTTAATAAAACATTATAGGTTTCAAAATTACTTGGTACTTTTCAATATAGTGATGAAACAGTAATTCAATAGTTTTAATCTATTTAATAGTTTCCTTTTGAGAAAAAAAAAAGCCACTAAAGTTTCAGTAATAAACATGAAATGATTATTGACTCATGGTGCCTAAAATAAAACAAGCCATATTTGCTCAACAGCTTAACACAATGTTCACAATGTTGTAATTTCTATGTAAACAAATTAATGTCCATTATATGGCTTTTCTAATAGAGTAATTTCTTACACCTACATAAAAAGTCTCCAAATACCTTTTTATTGCACTAAAAGGTATGGAAGATACATATGCACCCAGGACAAGATAAGGGTGGAAACTTATTAGGAACTGTTTGAACAAAACTGGCAAAGGGCGGGCGATATTAGGAAGACCAGCACTCTCATCCTGCAGGTAGGCCATATGGAATCATCCTAAAACACACTTACAGTTTCAGGAGTCCCTTATAGAAAGGCCTTGTGAAGAAAGCGTCCAGGAGGTACTGATGGATCAGAGCCAGGCCCAGAATACGACCACTGAATCTAAACCTGCAATACGGACAAAGCAAAGACGTTTAAGAGTTAGTGGGTATTTACATTACTAAGTATTTTAATTGTACCATTTTTTTTAATTTGTATTTTTATTTTTGGTGCTGGGGTTTGAGTCAGGGGCCTCACACATCCTGGAACATGGGCTGTACCCCTGAGTATCCTGTTGCCCAGATCCATGAGTTTCTGTACAGTGACTGTCTTAAACAGCTCAATGAAATTTGCCCATTGATGATATAAGGAGTCACAGTTCTCTTTCATATTCTTTACCACAAACAATGTCCATGTGATTGGGATGTCTTAAATGAGACAGCTTCTATGCTCCATGATCTCACTGCTGTTACTCATCTAAGAAGAGGAAATCATTGAGAAAAGGAAATGAAAGAACCTGAAATATAAAGTTCGAGTTAGATGCAAAGAGAACCTAGACCCAAGGGACAGAAAACCGTTTCTCTGACCAACATGTCTTTGCTTATTCAGACATTTTTATAATGTTCCCTAAAGGCCCACGCTGGGAGGTGGAGGCATGAATAGCGATCACAGATGGCAGTTAGTATTTAAAGACAGTGGACAACAGTTCCATGCAATCACAGCATGATGTCAGCCAACCTGATCAACCATTGTTATTCAACATCGTCAGCTACACAATGAAAGAACAAGGTCATTGCTGAAAAACAATTAGTCCTGTAGACCTGGCCACCTCCATACATAAAGGCCTGTACTGATGTCAATCTTTGTTGAACCAATTTGTTTCCTAGAAAGTTTTCTGGTGAACTGGCTGAGCTACAGGGTTACCTGTGGCTTGCCCATGTGATCTCGCTGCTTTATGAAGCTTCCCTGGTCTAGCATCCCTTGCTTTTTTGCTATGGAGGCTTTGTCAGTTTCTGCACCTAACTCCAAAACTGTGGGGTATTTTCTTTTCTATCTAATTAGGTTTTCACCTCATCGTGGATTTTGCTGGCTCCTCCCAGCTGAAATTCCTAAGTCACAAATTTTTAATGAGTTTGATATGACTTCATAGTCATAAGATAATCCAATCTGTAAATGCTATAAAATGTCAAAATGAATAGATAATATGATCTTCTAAAATAAATATATGTATAAAGAACACTTCAAATTCAGACTTTTTATTAATTATTTTTATTTTTATTAATTACAGTTTATTCACTTTGTATCCCCCCCTGTAGCTTCCTCCCGCCTCCCCTCCCAATCCTACCCTCCCTCCTTCTTCCCCATCCATACCCCTCCCCTAGTCCACTGATGAGGTCCTCCTCCCCTTCCCTCTGATCCTAGTCTATCAGGTCTTATCAGGAGTGGCTGCATTGTTGTCCTCTGTGGCCAGATAAAGCTGCTCCCCCCTCAGGGGGAGGTGATCAAAGAGCAGGCCAATCAGTTCTTATCAGAGACAGTTCCTGTCCCCGTTACTATGAATCCACTTGGACACTGAACTGCCATGGGCTACACCTGTGCCTGGGTTCCAGGCCATCTCCATGAGAGGTCCTTGGCTGGAGTATCAGTCTCAGAAAAGACCCTTGTGCCCAGACTTTTTGGATCTGTTGTGCTCCTTGGTATATATTCATTCATAAGTGGATATTAGACATATAATATAGGATAAACATACTAAAATCTGTACACCTAAAGAAGCTAATCAAGAAGGAGGATTCTGGCTAAGATGCTCAATCCCCATTCAGAAAGGCAGAGTATGGACATTGGAGGCAGGAGAAAATAGGGAACAGGACAGGAGCCTACCACAGAGGGCCTCTGAAAGGCTCTATCTACCCTGCAGGGTATTGAGGCAGATGCTGAGACTCATAGCCAAACTTTGGGCAGAGTGCAGGGAATCATATATGAGAGAAGTGGGAAATAGTAAGACCTGGAAATTAAGATTCTTGATGTAATCTATTCCCTTTGCCTAAAACAGCATGTGGATAATGTCCACATACTCTGAGGCTACACGTAAATAGAGCCTCAGAGATGGATGACAAGGCTCACAAAACAACAAAACAACTGGAAGTCTTCTATCCCTCTGTGCTCCTTCTTGACCGCTTACTGATCCATCCTCAGCAGTCACAGCTCTGTGAATATGGACATCACTCGCTTCTGCACCAACACTGACTACCTTCTCTGACTAGACTCCAGGGTAGTAAAGACGGTGCTTATAACACCATACTGGTGACATGACCATCCAGATGGGGATGATTAAGATGAATTAAATCAGAAATTAAAAAAATTTAAAAACAAGTACTGGCAAGTGCCCTCCTAAATTGCAGAGACCTTCCAATGACCCAGGGAAGAAAAATGAAAATGACAGCAGATAGTAAAAATGCGTGGCACGTAAATACACTCAAAGAGGACACTATTTTAAGCTTAATGTTCAAAATTGAATATTCCAGTGAATTATTAATGTTCTGGTAATGTGTTCAGGAAGAAATAGATAATGTTAAATAGATAAGCTTAAATAGATAATGTTTGCTAGCAGAAGCTAGAAAACTTTGAGGAAATGTTATTATCCCCAAACTGATGCTAAAACAAGGTACACATACTCTCATTTAAAGGTATGTTCTTAAAGGTATGTCTCCAAGGAATAGAAAATCCTTCCAAAAACTATACAGTCTCCCAAATAAGACACGGGTGAAATTTTTCTTAATTCATCATAGTGGGTTGCCAAACTACAGCTCATAATCTATAAGCAACAATAAGAAAGTAAACTATAAGCATCTAATTTATACATGCCTAAGTACAATACAGCAAAATTGAGATTGACGGGTCAGCCCCAAAATAATGCAAAATTACTAAAGATTTTTAATTTTAAGAAGAAGAGGATATTTAATATTACCAATTCTACTAAAAAATTAATTATAAGACCAAAAGGCAAAAATCATAATTGGTTTTTTTTTTTTTTTGTTAGAAGGTGAACAGTTACTTGATAATATTCACCACCAACATCTAGAGGTAAAAATAATCCTTACAGTAAACCAACCAAGGTTAGAAGAATGCTTCCTTAAATAATAAATAACATTTATTTCAACAATACGGTCAGCCCTTTGTATCTCTGTGTACACGGAATCAACTAATCAAACTGAAAACATTCAGGAGGGACAATCTCAGCTTTGTCAAATATAAATATTTTCTATTGTTATTTCCTAAGCAAAATAGTATAACAGTTTATAAAGTGTCTGTATTAACTGGGTATTACGAACAATCTAAAGATGATTCAAAGTATATGGAAGGACACGCGTATGTGAGTTGCATTCAAACAGTATGCCATTTTATAGAAGGGAGTTGAGTCTGACTTAGTTTTGCTTCCTATTGCTGTGGTGATACCCTGACAAAAACAACTCAAGGAGGAAGGTATTTACTTGGCTTGTAATTCTAGGTTACACTTTGTCACTTCGAGGGAGTCCAAGTGACAGGACTTGAAGTGGCCGCTCACATCGCAGTCACGGAGGAGAGCAGGGAGCAATGAGTTAATGCATGGCTGTGTTCAGTTCCTTTGCGTCTTCTTTTGTGTAGTTTAGGATCTACTTTTCCTAAAAGTGGCACTGCCCGCTTTTAGGCTGGATCTTCCCACATCGATTTATGTAATCAAGAAAAGGATGGGCCCACAGGCCAGACCAATCTGAACAGATTCCTTCTCAGATGATTCTTGATTGTGTCCAGCTGACACTTCTTACATCTATGAATTCCAGGACCCATGAGGAATTCACCAACACTCCATGGTTACAAAGAGATTATTGTATTTAACAGTGAAAACACGGGAAGGTGTTTGTTATTGTCACTATCGCACTTCTGTCAGTCTGGTACTGCAGTTATTTTTTAGGAAAATATTAGAAGTGGAATAAAAGTACCTTATTGAATACCTGTTGGGGCAAAGTATGTTATTGGTAGTGCCTTATTGATCCCTGCAAGAACTTTATTTTTATGTTCAGGGCCATCTTCATTTCATAGACTCAGAAACCCAGAGACAAGAATTGGTCTTAGGTAAGTAGTATAGCAAGGGAAACCATTGGCATCTACTTTTCATCTGACTATACCAAAAGAAGAAGAAGGAGGAGGGGGAGGAGGTGAAGGGGAGAGGAAGAGGAAGAAGAGTGAAGGAGTCTGGTAATGGACTTTTGCCTCTTGGCCTTGGCAGATGCGGGTTTAATCTAAAGTTCAGTTTCTCAGAGACTGACCTTGGCAGTTTCTCCAGCAGGGTGCTCTGTTCCTGAGAACTAGATAACAAACTTTGTGTAACCTTGAGTGAATCCTTGGGTGTTTTTGCCAAGTGACGCAAATGTGCTGTTGCCGTGAGAAAGTTGCCTGTGGCTTTTTGCTTTAAAAAAGCTGCTTGATCGGGCAGAGTGAATGGAATTTTAAGTAAGAAGTGGGAAATAGCAAGAGCTGGAGAGGACAGGAACTCCACAAGGAGAGCAACAGAACAAGAAAATTTGAACACAGGAAACTTCCCAGAGACTCATACTCCAACCAAGGACCATGCATGGAGATAACCTAGAACACTTGCACAGATGTAGCCCATGGTAGTTCAGTGCCCAAATGGGTTACATAATAATGGGAAGAGGGACTGCCTCTGACATAATCTGATTGGCCTGCTCATTGATCACCTCCCCCTGACGGGGGAGCAGCCTTACCAGGCCACAGAAGATGACAATGTAGCCACTTCTGATGAGAACTGATAGACTAAGATCAGAAAGAAGGAGAGGAGGACCTCCCCCATCAGTGGACTTGGGGAGGGGCATGCATGCAAAAAGGGGAGGGAGGGTGGGGTTGGGAGGGAAGGAGGGAGGAGCTTATGGAGGGGATACAAAATGAATAAAGTGTAATTAATAAAAGTTAAATAAAAAATTAAAAAAAAGCTGCTTGAGTGCCTAATAGACAAATCTTGATCAGAAAGTTGTCTTGACTCCATTCTTCATATCTCTGCCCCTATCATTCCCACTCCCTTTTTCAGGTAGACTCTGCTCGGCTTGCCATCGGGATGGGTCAGAAGAGGAAGAAGAGGAAGAAGAAGAAGAAGAAGAAGAAGAAAAAGGAGAAGGAGAAGGAGAAGGAGAAGGAGAAGAAGAAGAAGAAGAAGAAGAAGAAGAAGAAGAAGAAGAAGAAGAAGAAAAGAAGAAGAAGGACAGAAACTAAACACAATTCTGTTTTGAGCAGCAGGCACTGGTCCTAAGGGTTAGGTTGCCAGAACAGGGTACCTATCTTTTCTGTTTCTTTTTCATATCCCAGCTCCAAATACCTCCTGTGCTAATTAGAAGTACTTGACTAAGTCAAGTCAAAGGGAGAATAATTAAAAGTCATAGCAGTATCACAAGGAATTTAGATCAAGAACAGTTTTGTAGTACTTTCCTCTGGAGCTTATGACCTAGGGAGTTCTAACAGAGCTTCCTTAAAACTCAGGAAGTTCTAAAGGGGCGTCATTGAGACTCAGAATATAAACAACTCAGAAATCTCAAAAAGTCCCTGAAACTGACAAGATCCACAAGACTTCTCCCTTCTCAAAGTTTTATAAGAAGTAAAGATTTTTGAGGAGATTAAGACCAGCTAGGTTGCCTGAATAAGACTCTCCAACCTGTCCAGCTACCTGCAAGCTTTAAAAAGAACTTCATGGTTCCAGGTTTCATGAAGTTGTTACTCATGATGGCTTGGGATTTTGGTGATGCAGATGAGTATGAGTCCATGCTTCTGTAGAAAACCCCTTGCCTCCCCCCCCCCCCACTATTCATTACTTTTATCTGTCATTGGTTCCGCATCTGGCATGGGTAGATAGTGTAACACAACAGGAATATAACTGTGTCCTAGGAATAAGAGGGCCACATGTGATTTCTTCCTGCCTCATCTAGTTTTTCCTTCTGGCTCATCTCTGTTCTTTTCTTTTGTGTCAAAACGAAGCTGAATAACTCACAGCTTTTCAGAAACCCGCTGGAGTAGATGATGAATGTTAAAGCTCATACTTTTCATAATTCTTCTTCTTCTTTTTTTTTTTTAAGTTTTACAGGGGCACAATTAAAAGATTGCCTTTAGTTTAAAAGGAGGCTTTGGACTTTTGACAAGATTGAGACTGTTAGATTCTGGGAACATTTGAAGTTGGACTAAATGCATGTTGTATTATGATATGACCATGAGCTTTTGGGGTGTCAGAAGTAAAATGTTGTGGGTTTGAATGATAAATTTTCTCATAGGCCCATGTGTTCTTGGTGCCCAGTTGGAGATGTTGTTTGGATATGTTTCTGGAAAAACGACATCACTGGGGATGGGTTTTGAGGTTTTAGAGCCTCACCCACTTCCTGTGTTTTTTTTTTTTTTTCTTTCTCTCTCTAGTTCTTAATATGGTTGAGATCTGATCTCTCAGCCAAAATAAACTGTGCTGTAAGTTGCTTTTGGTCATGGTCTTTTTTCTCACAGCAACAGAAAGGTAGCTAAAACACAAGAGCTATCTATCAAGATTTGTTGAATAGAATTAAATTGAAAAGTATTTTGGTTTTCCCACAGTGGAGCGTAAGTATGTAAACCTTTCTAAAAAGGTCAGAAATATCGTGTATTATTTGGCCCACCTGGCTATATTAACTACTCATTTTTAGTATTTTTAAGTAGGTCTCCATCTGGGGAGACCAAGCAGAGGGGTGGTCAGATGACTGACTCAAAATACATTAATGATGTGATGAATGTTTTATACCAAGAGCTGGAAATAGCAGGGCTCCTCCTCCTCCCATCCCTAATCTTCAGTCTCTGTAATGAAGCTTTGCAGAATTAGTTTTTAATTGTCTCACAATGTAGTTTCCAACTGATTCTTTAGGTGAGAGGATTTCTCACATTGGCAAAGGGTATACAGTTCGGGAATTTGGACAAGGAGTCAGGCCAGGAGCTACAGAAGGGGAGGCAGGATAGCGTCTCCAAAAAGCAAAATGAAGCTGATGATAATTTGGAAAGGCATTTTAGACAGTGGACCAGCAGGTGTTTCCAGACTTCTCCTTAATCTTTCTATATGACAGTGATACAAAACTGGAGTCGAATGCTTGGCAACAGCAGCAGTCAGTAGTCCCTGTCTGATTTCTGGCTTCTGCCTCACAAAATGTCCCACAGATCCCCATGCTTGGAACAGGGATCAGACGGCATATGGGAATGCCATCAGAGAATTGGGTAGTTTATAGCCAGTGGCCTATGAGGGGTAGATCCATGAATAGCCGGTGAAGAAGTCTTTTAAAAGTTGTGCACGCTGTCTTCAGAGTTTGCAAACACTCTAGTATCTTCAGGAACGCAAAACACCTGTCAAAACTGGCTCCCGTCAAGTTCTAAGTACTCAAAACCACGGGGAGCAGTCACACAGTACCTCCCTCCCTCTACAACCTGGTATCAGTGGGGTTTGGGTCAGTTGAGTTCTAGACTATTCCCTCTGTAACAGTGTTTTAGAGCTCTAATATATCCTGGATCTTTTCTGGCCTCCTCTGCCATGCTGCCATGGTTCATATATTTCACCTATTAATCCTCTGTCAATTGTATATCTGGCAAAGATTCTCTCCCACCCTGTGCATTTCCTGTTTACTTAGGTGAACAGAAGATTTTTACTTTTATGATGTACCACCTGTCAATTGTTGGCTTTAATTCATGGGCAAATGGAGCCCTATTCAGAAAGTCTTTTCCTAAACCTATAACTTCTAGGGTACTGCTTGTGCTTCCTTCTAGCACTTTCAGGTTTCATATGCATGCATGCATACATACATACATACATACATACATACATACATATATACACATATGTACACACACACATATATGTGAATCTGTATCTATATCTATATATTAAAGTTATGCTACTCAGGCTGACGATACCTACCCCCAAATCAAAGACAATCTAACAACAACAACAAAACCTGCACTAGCTGGAGGAACTCCTTTTTAAACTGTGGAATCCAAGAAACTCACAAAATAATATAACCAAGGCTTTGTTGTTGCCCTTCATTGCCTCCCAGAGGTTACAAGTAGGTCCCAATTGAAAACTCTGTTAAGATTCACAGCCTGTTTTGTTTTTAAAATTGGGTTGTTTGTGCTTTGAACACAGGACTGTTGTTTGCATATGAACAATCTACTTTTGGACACCAGACTAGGAAGGCTCCAGTCAGATCTGACCTAAAAGACTCTTGAGAACCAGCTTTGATAGAAGGTGTTTTGCAAGCTGCCAAAGGAGAAAAAGCAAGCAATGGTTCTACTTAGCTGTGACACCTATGAATCATAAAAATGGCCATCATATCAAGATTATTCCTAAATATGCAAAATGGCATTCACATCTTGGCAGTAATCAATAGCTCTCTAATTGGACCTAATGCTTTCTCAGCAGGAAAGGAATCATGCTTTGTACTGGAAATCTAACCAATTACTCATGGGTAGTGGGGTTATGAATCTGAGAAGAGAACCTACAACCACCCCCTTACTGGGCCAGCATAATTTCTAAGAACATTCCAGATACTTACCCTTATATGCACAAGTTTCACTTTCATCAAGGAGGATTCTCTTTGCAACAGATGAAGACTGTGGCAGAAAACCACGGCTTGTCAAAAAGAAGATTTAGTGATTACGGGGCAGTCAGCCCCAGCATACACCTACAACACAACCCCTGCACGCAATGTTTAGGGAACATTACAGAAGATGGGGAGGAAAGATTCCAAGAGCCAGAGGACCAGCAAGTTTGCCATGAGAGTGTGTCTTCTAAAAATGACAGGGAAGCCACACTCATGACGTGTCAACAATATGCTGGAGCAATACCAACAAGGACAGCACCAACCGACATGATAATTTGGAAGGGAGGAAATCACCCAGAGTGATGAATCACACAATGAACCACAGGCAGTGAAGATTGCAGAGAGGGAGAATTTGTCTTCTCCAAGGAGGAGCCTCCTAATTGGTTATCCAATACCAAGTGGTCAGCTTTGGAATCTTATATATATGCAACATTAACGAGACTCAGAAAGTTGTACTAATATATGTGTGGATAATAATAATCAGAGAAGGAAAGGCCATAGACTTGGGAGGGGTTGAGGTAGGGCAACAATGTGGTTAGAGGGAATTGCTATGGGAAGGGTTGGAGGGAGAAATGAGGGAAAAATAATGTAATTATATTATCGTTAAAAAGAAATTCTTAAAAATTCACTTAAAATACAATTAGAACTAAATGTTTTAAAAACAAATGCAACAGGTTATTGACCCTCAGCATTACAGACATTTGAAGTCCTATGCCCTGCAGGATGTTTAACAACATTAGCTGTTTAACATATTGGATGTAATTAGCACCAACTGCTCGTACCATCTCCTGACATTGCCGAATATCTCCTGCTAGTGGTAGGGAAGAGCTGTTTTCTCTTGAGAACTCCTGGAAAAGAGCACAAAGTAAGGGGAGGCTTTTTGTATAGGTAGGAGTTTCTAGTTGACATACAGCCAATTTTTATCTTGAAATTTGTGAAAGGGTATCTGCCCCTCCTGAGGCAGGGGAAGGTCATAAACACTGAGGACTTGTGCTCCACTCTACAAATCTGAGTATTTCATCACTTCTCAAATCCGTAAGGATAGCATATTCCTTCATCTAGAATAATTTTAAGCTTCCACCAAGAGCTTTGGTTGTGGATTTTTCTGGAAGGAGTGGGAAGAAAGAATGAGATCCCTGAATACACCAGGAAGTGTCAGTCTTTTGAGGAGAATGATGTCTGGTCCAAATTAAGAAGAAAGAGCGCCTTCTGGAGAATAACAGTAGAATGGCTAAGGTGGAAATTTGTTTGGTTTGTTTGAAGCCAATGAAGCTGGACTCCAGAGAGAGGATAGTTTAGGATCGTTGAAGTTTAGAGAGATTCCTAGAAGATGGGTTATACAGGGCACAGCAGGCCATGGGAGTCTATATAACATGATGAGAATCAGCTGGAAGTTTCATGTGGGGTCTATTGAATGAACTGAGCAATGTGTTAAAGTGTCTGCTTGGGCATTACATGGAGAGCAGTGAGGTTGGCAAGAGTGGAAACAGATGCGAGCTCAGAAGCTTTATTCAAATGGAAGATGATAGTGGCATTCACTAGCAGTAGTAATAAAGGTGATGGAATCAGATTCAGGATGTATTTTTGTAATACAACCAGGAATCTTTATGACTTACTGCATGGGAGACATGAGAAAAAGAGACATCAAAGAGAGTCTCTTAGGCCAGAGCATTTGAGGAAAACTGGAACAGTTTACTGAGTAGTAAACACTGTGTGTGTGGGTGAGAATTATATTTCATGCATACCATGTTTTTTAATTTTATTAAATATCTGGCTGGAGCTGTGGGATAGCCTATCATTCAAAAGAATTACTTCTGGGAACAGGGTCATGTTATGCGTGCTAATATGAGGGTAATATGGATGTAGATGACATTGAAGCAGACAAGACCACTTGGTGGACAAAACCACCAAGAAAGCTTGTACAGATCGTAGTGAATTAAAGGATGAATTTAAGTGATACAACATTCAGAGATTGGAAAGATAAGGTCCAATGACAAACTGACAGAACCAGTGACAAGGAAAAGAAGAAAGTATGTTTGGGCCAGGAGCGGAGACTGGTCATCAGGCTCCTCTGAGATTAGATTATAGGGGGTCTCCAGCAGATATGGCAATCAGAGATAAGTTTTTGAATGTTCCCCAAAATGTTGTCTATTAAAGGTGTTGTCCCCATCTTCTGACAATATTGGTAGGATGGTGGTGTTTTGAGGAAATAGAAATAAGTGGGAGGTAATTAGGACATTTTGGGTGCACCTCTTGAAGAGGCGTTGAAATGCTGGACCCTTCTCCATCTTTGCTTCCTTGTGAGAACAATTTCCTCCTCATGCAACCTCCTCATGATATACTTACTTGACATAGGTCTAATGTAACATGGCCAAGGAATCATGGTATGAAACTAGAGGCCCAAATAAACACTAAGTCCTTTAAAAAATTGTTATTTATTTTTATATCATGTTTTGCCTGCATTTATGTCTGTGATGGTGTCGGGTCCCCTGGAACTGGAGTTACAGACAGTTATGAGCTGCCCTGTGGGTCCTAGGATTTGAACTCAGGTTGTCTGGAGGAGCAGCCAGTGGTCTTAAGAACCGAGCCATCTCTCCAGCCCATCTCTAACTCCTTTCAAATTGTTCATCTCAGGGACTGTGTCACAGGAACAGGAAGCTGACAACAGCTTTGCTAAGAGTTCTTTCTAGAAGGTAGAAAGGCTAAATAGAGAGCATGAGAAAGAGTAATAGAGGGAAATGATCTGATATAATATTTCTAGATTTTTCTCTAGGAAATTACCAAAGTTTATGAGTTGAGTAAAGTAATAGGAAGAAAATTCCTAGAAAGAGTAGTGAGAAACATTTTGGAGGTAAATCGGCAGGATACAGATTTTATGTGAGCAGGAGAGGTGAAGGATGATAAGAAATGGAGGAGGCATAAAGAAGGTATTTGCATAAAATGTGTGAATCATAAGAAAGATTTGAATGTACATTTGATTTGGAGGAAAATCTATAACACAAGCTTTAACTGCATTTCAACTGTTTTTACACTTATTTATTTACTTGGAGGAGGCAGGCCATGGCCACATGTGGATGTCAGAGGACAGCTTGCTGGAGTCAATGCTTTCCTTCCACCATGTGGGTCCAGGGATAGAACTCAGGATCAAACTCAGGTCATCAGGCTTGTGACAGGTGCCTTTACCCACCAAGCCATTTCACTAGCTTTACTCTGCTATATTTTACATAAAATTATATCCATCTACTGAGAAGAATGAAATCATAATAAAAATAGAAAGGCTGGAACACAGCTCAGTGATAAAATACTTGCTTAAGATATTCAAGGCCTTTGGCTCAATTCCAAGCACAGTGAGAGAAAAAAATCGTATTTATCTCTATATAAAGATATTTCCTGTATACATTACGTTTTTATAATGATTGCACATGACTACTGTATCTTTATTCCATTCAATCAAGATATAAGGAGAACAAGGTAATGGTGGGATCTCAGAATTCAAATAGGGCTTCAAGGAGAGTTTCTATTTGCTTCCAGGAAGTACCTATCAAGTCAAAGACTGGTATCACTCAGCTATTCTCTGCTACCCACTGCAAGAACAGTTTTGATGATGATTACTAAAGATTTGATCAGATGAAGAAGCATGTGAGGGGAAGGCCAGAAGAAGGGTGGAGGGTATAAAATATGAAGGTAGACGGGAAACTTCTGCATTGTGGGGTGCAGGAAAGCCTTCTCTCAGTAACAGAGGAGCAGTGAAGTAGGAATCCCAGAGTAAAGCATCCCTAAGTGACATTCATTGCTACCACTGACACCACAAGGACCTTAAAGCCACAGGTGACAAACGTGAAGTAGAGACACATGCCTGTAATCCCAGCACTGGGGAGACTGAGGCAGAAAATCATAGGCCAAATGTGCTGTATGGTGGGAGGCTGACTGTTACGGGTAGGTTAACTGTCAGTTTGACATAACCTGGAATCACTCGTGAAGACTTGTACTGATGAGAGATTGTCTAGATCATGTTAATCTAGAGGAAAATTCCATGGGGGATTGTTTTGATTGCCTTAATTAATGTGTGAAGCAACAGCCTGAAGCTGGGAGGCTCTGCTTCCTGGATTGGGATCCTGAACTCTACAGAGTGCACAAAGCCACCTGAGAATTAAGCAGTTAGTTCATCCCTCTCCGCTCTTGACTGTGGCTGTGATGCAACCAGCTGTCTAACTTCCCGCCACCTTTTTTTTTTTTCCCCTGCAACAATGGGCCCTAGAAATATAAAGCAAATAAAGCTTTTACTCCCTAAGTTGTTTTTGTTACAGTATTTTATCACGGCAGCAGGAATGAAACTAGGACACCAGCCCACCAACAGAAAGAAACAATGTCATAAGGTAGAGCTATTTTCGTTTCATAGAGCTTATTTTCCAGAATGGAATCAGATAACACAAATAAGGCTGTGGAACACAGAGGAAGGCCAGTGAAGGACAAGGAGCCATAACAGAAAATAAATAAAGCCGGCCAGTTCCGGTAACCTCTTCTCAGCCACACACAGCAATGTTTCAGTTCCAAGTGATGTTTAATCTGGCACTGCCTACCCAGTATTTACCAGGCATATTTACAGTCTGTGCTCATGTTTCTTTCTATTTCCAAAATTAAGATATAAAGGTGAGCGGAGAATGGATGTTCATTTCCTTCCTCTGCTCAAGCTCGTCCTGAGTCGGCATCTGTTTTTACAAACAGGATTGATCCCATGGTGACAAACCCTGTAACCATGAGTCCTGCTTTCTCATGAACACTTTACAGGCTATGATGACGCTTTTCCTTGTGGTCCATGTGGATCCATGATGAACTTTCATGGAGTGAGAAGCAAAGGAGGGCAGCAGCCATGCCCCTCCTGTTGGGGATTCACAGGCATCTAGAGGCAATGAGTCAGGGCTGGTCAGATTTGAGAACCCAGATTATGCTCTCTTGGTTTCTTGGACTTCCTGTCTTAAAAATATGGCAGGGACTGGTCTTCATGCAGGAGTAAATGGCAATCATTTGCTGCTGACATTTTGTTTAAGACAAAGAGCCACTTCATCCAGATATGCACTCCCTTAATCATCTACCTTTTGCTAAATTGCTGGACACAGGAAATGCAAGTCACTAGTTTTGTGTTAATTCATTTGTCACGAGGCACAAGAACAGGTTAAAAAAAAATAAAAATAGTGAATCCAGCACAACTCTTTTGTTCAGGTTACTCACAGTCCAACCTGGGATTTCCTGTTTAAAGTAAAAGAAGACTCCAGCCGCTGAATTCCAGATAAGATGGAGAACTAGAAACGATCAAGGGGAATTATAAAGGAAAAAAAAATATCAGAAGAAGAAAAAGCAGACTCAAAGAAAACGAGAAAACCTTCAGAAACTTACAAAAGGAGCAAGCAGACAGCTGGAAATGACAGAGGGAAGAAGAGAGAAAGGAAGCCGAGTTGAGACCGGTGCCAGCCTGGAGGCTTCTAAACAGGGAGACAATCCGGTCACTCTGGTGAGAAGATGCTGACAAGCCTTACCACAGGACAAGCCTCCAGTCCAGACGTGGCTCTTGTTGACACAGTGACTTTTCTGGTGGAATAGGTCAGCACTGGATGGGGGAGTTCATCAGAGGCTGTGGCTGGCTGCTCTCTTTGTGCTGTTACTAAATTATTTTATTTTATTTTTATGCTTTGAAAGTTTCATAAATGTACACAATGCAGCTCAAGCATAGGTACCCCACTTCCTTCCTCTTTTTCCAAGGCCATCTCCCTTTCTAGCTTAAAGTTCTCTTTTTTTTTCTTTTAAAAATTATTTCTGTTTGTTCAAGAGTATAATATAATTGCATCATTTTCATCTTCCCTTTCTCTTCCCTCTAAACTCTTCCATGTTGCATTCCTTGCTCTTTCAAATCTATGGCCTCTGTTTTCATTAATACATCCATGTATGTATAAGGCCTGAGCACATATGCACACTGCTATGGAGTGATACATTGGGGAATGGACCTTCTGCCAGTGGCAACACCTCAAAGAAAAGTGTCACTTCTTCCCATAGCAATCACCAACCACCAAGAGCTACCCAGTGAGGGGGTGAGGCCTTGGGAGTACGTCCCATCTCCATGCTGGACATTTTGGTGGGCTTATCTCAGGCAGGTCTTGGGCAGCTAATCAGGGTTGCTGTTAGCAGTAGATAATCAAGTTAGAAGGACAGCATTTCACAGCATCCCTGCCCCAGAAGGAGCCTAGTGCTTAAGACTCAGCCACCCTGGAGTCTGATAACAGTGAGCAGAGACAACCGTAATTCAGGGATGTTTTCAACCTGCCACACCCCAGGATGAGGAAAATATCTGGAAGACAGTTGTGGAATGAGAGAAGGCCAAATGCCAGGTCAAAAACTGAAAGCTGCTGGAGGCTTGGCCCAAGAACTGAAGTGAACAGAGAAAGGAAGTCCTGACCTCGTTGCCTAGGAGCAGACTTCATTGCCTGAAAACAACTCTGGAGTCTGATAGCTAAGGTCAGCAGGTAGATCAAACTCTGGAGCCATGTATGTTCCATGAAGTTCACTGCTGTTGAATTAAAAAACCCCTACAATTTCAGCACCATTATTTGAAATACATAGCCACATTCTGTAATCCCCAGCAGGGTGATTGTGATTAATGCTTAGTATCTTAGAAAGGTTTACTTATACAATCCACAGTGACATAGTGGCTTCTGACCTTCCCAACGCTCTTAAGAAACACTCACTGGCTTAGCAAATCGTTACTTAGGTCATACTTGGAAGACTTGGAAAATTGAAAGAAATATCCCAGTTTACAGACTGCAGAACTAAATGTCTTTAGCAGGGGCTTGAGATACACAAAGAAGGAAAACAAGAAAGAATCAGTGCTGATGGACTTTGGACACATGTCTACAACGAGCTCAGCAGAAGCATAGATCTTCAGGAAGACAAGACTGTACAAGGTCAGCTGGTTTCCTCTCCCTGTCTATATCTGGCAGGCTTCAGTTTTCTAGGACCCAGAGTGAGGCTGCTTCAGCTCTCATGTTCCTCCTTTTCACACATCTTATAGGACTAGTTTGACTTTATATTTTTATTTTAAAAGTTTATTCTTTGACAGTTTTATACTTTATTATATTTAAACTTACATTTAAATTTTTATTCTTCTTCATACTTTTATCAAGTTTTATTGCACACCTTTTTATTATTTAATGATCTTTTTATCCCCCTTTCCTTTTTGGCTCTTCAAGTTTCCCCCTTTCCTTTCTACTGTATGTTTAGTAATGTTTTGACTTTATATTTCTTTTAAAATAATTTTATGCTTTGGTTTTATTACATTTTCTTACATTTACCCAATTTTAGTAACTTTTTTATTATCTGGAAATCTTTTTTTCCAGTTTTTTTCTTAGTTTTACTTTTACCTAATATCTTGTTTTTTTTCTCTTCCTCACCATATCATTCTTATCCATGCCTCTTGTTTGTTTTCATTCCATTCAGTTTAAACGTGTTCTTCTCTATATTTTCACTCTGTAATATCTTTTCCTTCATTTACTATTTCAATGCTTAACTCTTCATTAGCTTATATTTTCTGCTTTATGGTAATGAATGGCATATTAGTGGGCCTTGGTTTATTTTAAATATATTTCCATATATTACATGAATTCATATTGTTGCTATCACAAAAGTTTGCTTTTCCTTTTTGAGTGGTATCTAAAGTTGAACCCTCAAGAATGGGTTACTCATTAAGAAACTTCTCAAATAAAACTGGAAGAGTTATCTAATTGGGTTACTCACTAAGAAACTTCCCAAATAAAACTGGAAGAATTATCTAATCCAACAGATGTGCAAATTCAAATATAGAAACAAGAAACATAAAAAAGCAAGGCAACATGGCTGCTTTAAAAGATAACATCTCAACTCTTGATTTCAAAGACAGTGGAAGTGGCAAAATGCCACAGGAGGGTCTTCAAAGTTTATTAGCAAAAATGACCAATGACTTGAAGCAGGATACAAAAAACAGACAAATGAAGGAAGGAAATTAGTCTAGGATCTTGAGAGGAACCCAGCAACACAGAAGAGAAAGTCAGTGAAAATGGACCATAAGCTCAGTATACAGGGTAAAGGTCAGCTAAATGGTAAATGATTTTAGCTAGGAAACCTATATATATATTTTAATTTAATTTTTAATTACACTTTATTTACTTTGTATACCCCCTCTATTTTCCTCCCTCCTCCCCTCCCAACCTTTCCCTACCTCCCCCTTTTCCACACATGTCCCTTCCCAAGTCCACTGGTAGGGGAGGGTTTCTTTTTCTTCCTTTTGATCCTAGTCTGTTAGGTCTCATCAGGAGTGGCAGCATTGTCTTCCTCTGTGTCCCGGTAAGGCTGCTCCCCACTCAGGGGGAGGTGATCAAAGAGCAGGCCAATCAGATTATGTCAGAGGCAGTCCCTTTTCCCATTACTATGGAACCCACTTGGACACTGAACTGCCATGGGCTACATCTGTGCAGGGGTTCTAGGTTATCTCCATGCACAGTCCTTGGTTGGAGTATCAGTCTAAGGAAAGACCCCTGTGCTCAGAGTTTTTGGTTTTGTTGCTCTCCTTGTGGAGTTCCTGTCCTCTCCACATCTTACTGTTTCCCACTTCTTTCATAAGATTCCCTGCCCTCTGCCAAAAGGTTGCCTATAAGTCTCAGCTTCTGTATTGATAGTTTGCAGGGCAAGGCCTTTCAGAGGTCCTCTGTGTCAGGCTCCTGACTTGTTCCCTCTTTTCTCCTTCTTCTGATGTCCATCCTCTTTGCTTTTCTGGATAGGAATTGAGCATTTTAGCAAGAGTCCTCCCTCTTGATTAGTTTCTTTAGGTGTACAGATTTTAGTAGGTTTATCCTATATTATATGTCTATATGAGTGAGTATATACCATGTGCATCTTTCTGCTTCTGGGACAGCTCACTCAGGATGATCTTTTCCAGATCCCACCATTTACCTGCAAATTTCATGATTTTCTTGTTTTTTATTGCTGAGTAATATTCCATTGTGTAGATATACCACAATTTGTGCATCCATTCCTCCACTGAGGGGCATCTGGGCTGTTTCCAGCTTCTGGCTATTACAAATAAGGCTGCTACAAACATGGTTGAGCAAATGTCCTTATTGTGTACTTGAGACTCTTTTGGGTATATGCCTAGGAGTGGTATAGCTGGATCTTGAGGAAGCGCTATTCCTAGTTGTCTGAGAAAACACCAGATTGCTTTCCAGAGTGGTTGTACAAGTTTACATTCCCACCAGGAGTGAAGGAGGGTTCCCCTTTCTCCACAACCTCTCCAGCATGTGTTGTCTCTTCAGTTTTTGATCTTAGCCATTCTGATGGGTGTAAGGTGAAATCTCTGGGTCTTTTTGATTTGCATTTCCCTGATGGCTAATGAGGTTGAACATTTCTTTAAGTGTTTCTCTGCCATTTAATATTCTTCTATTGAGAATTCTCTGTTTAGCTCTGTACTTCATTTTTTAATTGGATTACTTGATTTGTTGTTTTTAAACTTCTTTAGTTCTTTATATATACTGTATATTAGCCCTCTGTCAGATAGAGGGTTGGTGAAGATTCTTTCCCAATCTGTAGGCGTTTGTTTTGTTTTGATGATGGTGTCCTTTGCTTTACAGAAGCTTTTCAGTTTCATGAGGTCCCATTTATTTATTGTTGATCTTAGAGCCTGTGCTGTTGGTGTTCTGTTCAGGAAGTTTTTTCCTGTACCAATGAGTTCTAGGGTCTTCCCCACTTTTTCTTCTAACCGATTTAATATGTCTGGTTATATGTTGAGGTCTTTGATCCACTTGGACTTTAGTTTTGTACAGGGTGATAAGTATGGATCTATTTACAATTTTCTACATGTAGACATCCAGTTAGACCAGCACCATTTGTTGAAGATGTTATCTTTTTTCCATTGTACGGTTTTGACATCTTTGTCTATAAGTGTGTGGGTTTATGTCAGGGTCTTCTATTCGGTTCCATTGATCCACCATTCTGTTTCTATACCAGTACCATGCCCCCAAATTAAAGACTACATGTAATGAAATATTTTATTTTAATCCCCGGATGTAGAGAATTGCCAACCAAGACCTCCATATCCAGCAAAGCTATTTGTTAAAATTATTAGAGAAATAAACACATTTTAGACAAGCACCAACAGAAGTAATTTTTGACTACCAAACCAGTATTGCCAAAGATAGTTAAAGAGTCCCACAAAAACCAGACATAGGTCTATCAGATGGTCCAGATATACCACTCACAGACATATACTCAAAGGACTCTATATCCTACTACAGAGATACCTGCTTATTCATGTTTGCTCCTGTTTTGTTCTCACCAGCTAATTAATAGAACTAGCTTAGATGCCCATCACCTGATGCATGATAATGTGGTAAATTTACACAAGGGAGCATTCTTTGTCTCATAAGAAAAATGAAATGGTGAAATTCACAGGTAAATGTATGGAGCTGGAAATAATTATTTTGTGTAAGGTAGCCCAGATCTAGGAAGACAAATATCAAATATTTTCTGTCATTTATGGATATTAGATTTGAACTTTTAGATAAGTGTGTCTAATTTTAAAGACATTCAGAGTTCAGAAAATTAAGAAGGGGCCCTGGGTTGAGAAAGACTTTCAAGGGAGGGAAGATTGAACACAGTTATATAAAGGGGGCAAAGTTAATAATGGAACAGGAAGGGTTAAATTCTCGTAAGGTATGAAGGTCATGGAAAAGGAGAGAATACTGAACTTGGAGGCACAACTAACTCCAAAGTCCTTCTGAAAACATCATAGGAAAAACTACTACTGTAGAAATGTTCCTATAATGGGACAACAGTGCCTCTAATGTATAATTCAGGTAAATAGAAAGTCCAGTATCAGAAAAAAGTTACCTTTATTGTAGTTTTTAAGCCTCCGAGCTTCTCTAGACTCCCAAATTACAGGCAATTGCCATTATTCTTGGTTATCTTTGAGAATGTGATAGTAAGAAAATAGCACATACTTAATACACATAAACATCATAGATGACAGAGAAATCAAAGTGGTACTGACTTGAAAGCTGCATTCCTACTGACTAGCTCTCAGTGCTGGAAGGTGCTATGCATGCTAACAGAAAAGTAATCATCACCCTTACCTAGACATGAGCCCTGTGCACTACAAAAAAAGACCAGCCTGGAAAAATAAACCCACTGGTACAACAGTGGGATGAATGCCACAGGAGTAGCTAACTTTTCTGATTAAATTTAAAGGCGATGCCACGAGATGAAACTCATACCTAACAACATTGTTGGGGCCAAGAACTGATGGCTAAACAAGCCATGGATCCTTGGAGAGAATCTACTACTATTATTTTGCTAAGAGACACAGTATTAACTGACCCCCAATAACTTCTTATGCCAATAGATTAGAGCATCTCCCAATGTCATCAAAGAAGCTAAATAGAGAATTCTCAATAGAGAAATAGCGAATGGCAGAGAAACACATAAAGAAATGCTCAACATCCTTAGTCATCAGAGAAATGCAAATAAAAACAACCCTGAGATTTTACCTTATACCTATCAGCATGGCTAAGATCAAAACTCAAGTGACAACACGTGCTGGAGAGGATGTGAAGAAAGGGGAACCCTCCTCCATTGCTGGTGGGAATGTAAACTTGTACAACCACTTTGGAAATCAATCTGGTGCTTTCTCAGACAATTAGGAATAGTGCTTCCTCAAGATCCAGCTATACCACTCCTAGGCATATATCCAAAAGAGGCTCAAGTATAGAACAAGGACATTTGCTCAACCATGTTAGTAGCAGCTTTATTCGTAATAACCAGAATCTGGAAACAACCTAGATGTTCCTCAACTGAAGAATGAATAAAGAAATTGTGGTACATTTACAAAATGGAATGCTACTCAGCAATTAAAAACAAGAAAATGATATTTGCAGACAAATGGTAGAAATTAGAAAAGATCATCCTGAGTGAGGTATCCCAGAAGCAGAAAGACACACATGGTATATACTCACTTATAAGTGGATATTAGACATAGAATATAGTATAAACATACTAAAATCTGTACACTTAAAGAAGCTAAACAAGGAGAAGGACCCTGGGTAATATGCTCAATCCTCATTCAGAAAGGCAAATGGACAGACATTAGAAGAGGAGAAAACAGAGAACAGGACAGGAGCCATTACAGAGGTCCTCTGGAAGACTCTACCCAGCAGAGTATTGAAGCAGATGTTGAGACTCATAGCCAAACTTTGGGCAGAATGCAAGGAATCTTATGGAAGAAGGGGCAGATGAAAGACCTGTAGGGGACAGGAGCTCCACAAGGAGAGCAACAGAACCAAAATATCTGGGCACAGGGGTCTCTTCTGAGACTGATACTCCAACCAAAGGCCATGCATGGAGATAAGCTAGAACCCCTGTGCAGATGTTGCCCAAGGCAGCTCAATCTCCAAATGGGTACCCTAGTAAGGGGAACAGGAGCTGCTTCTGACAATTAACTCACTGGCTGCCTCTCACTTCTTCCTGAGAGGGGAGCAGTCTTATTGGCCACAGAGGAAGACAATGCAGCCAGTCCTGATGAGACCTGATAGGCTAGGGTTAGAGGGAAGGGGAGGAGGACCTCCTCTATCAGTGGATTTGGGGAGGGACAAGGGAGGAGAAGTAAGATGGATGGAGGAATTGGGAGGGCATGAGGGAGGGGGCTACAGCTGGGATACAAAGTGAATAAATTATAATAAATAAATAAATAAATAAATAAATAAATAAATAAATAAATAAGCTTCATGTTTCAGTATCTGGCTATTGACACAGAAACCAATAACTGGCCAAAGTACAGAGATTAAGATACCGTGGGGTGGTCATTTCTGAATGGAATAGCCACATCATAACTCACTTCTACCAAGGGCCAGGAATCATTGCAGAAATGGGATGAAAAAACTGTAAGAGGCAGGGGCAGTCGATGACTAACAGGAAACAGTGTTCTAGACACAACAGGGAAGTTGCACTTATAAATTCATGGTGGTTGTGACAGCATGCACCAGACCTGTGCAGACTCAAGACAAACACAATCCCAGCGCTGAGTAGAGAGGCAGGCATGAATTCCCGCTCCTAGCTGAGGAGACTGATGGCTAGCTTTCTTTAAGAGTATGGGCCTCTTGTAGGTTTAAGAAGCTACAGTGGATGGCCAGACAACTAATAGGCAGCACCAATGGGAGTTGATGGATTAAGGAAAGAAGGATGCAAAGTTAGGAATGGGAGGTAGGTAGGTAGAGAGATAAAAGAGAGGGATGAATGTGGTCAAAATACAATGTATAAATTCCCCAAAGAATTAATAGAAGTACTTTTAAAAAGAAGGTACTTAAAGGAATGCTATACACAGAAGAATTGAGATAGTCTTAGGATGAAAACACAGGAGAGAAATTTCAGGTTGGAATGGCAGAACACAGAAGTACTGGGAAGGAATCCACCTTCCAAAACAGGAAATCATCAAACCCTTGATACTAGAATGAGAAAGCAAAGAACAAATAGTGCAGTTAATAACCAACAAAATTATATGAATTAGTAAACATTTCTCTAAAACAAATTTAAATGCAGTTGGCCACAACTCACCAACAAATACACAGATTATATGACTGAATTATAAACCTGGGACCAACTTTCTGTTGTCTTTAAAATTAATCATAAAGATATGCCACAGACTGACAGTCACAGATGGAAAACAAACTTTCAGACAAATGGAAATTGAAAATAAAGTGTCATAACTGTTTTGATACCAGTTAAAGAAGACTTTTAGCTCTTGTCCTTGATAATGATGTCAGGTATGGATTATGTCTCATGAAATGGGTCTTGAAGTTAACCAGCCAGTGGTTGGTAACTCCCTAACATTTATGCCACAATTATACCCAGGGGTATATCTTGCCTAGTAGGTCTTTATTTCAGTTCACAGAACTCACAACTGGATAAGACTGATAATCACTTTTCTCCTCCAGTAGCATGTATAGCTGATCAAAGTTAGTTAGAACAGCTAGAGAAGGCTACTATGGTCTGGAGACATGGTTCAGTGGTTAAGAACACATACTATTCTTACAGATCATCTGGGTTCAGTTTCCAGCACCTATGTAAGGTGGCTCTTCACTGCCTGTTAGTGAAGCTCCAAAGAATCCAACACCATTTTATGGATATCTTCATTCACACAAATGCATACCCCACACAGACACACATATATCCACGTAACTAAAAATAAAATAAATCTTAAAAAAGGCCACTACATTTATAATTATAATACATATATACTTCACTTTAGGGTTCTCATTTTCATAAAACAAGCCCTAACAGACATTAAAATCAGATATATTCTGATGCAATAATTGATGATTTCAACATCCCCACTTCATCTATTAATAGGTTATTCAAATGAAAAAATAAACAATTTCACTGTACCTCAAAGTAGATCAGATTAGAAATCAGTGAAGTGGGGACAAAAAGAACAATACACAGACTCATTCAAACAAAAAGCTGATTACTGGAACAAGACTGAAAAATTCCTAGCCAAACTAAGCAGAGGGAAGAGAAGATCCAAACAAATAAAATTAAAAATGAAAAAAGAGGTTATTATAGTTTATAATTAAATTCAAGGAAAACTTGGGAAATATTTTGAAAACTTATATTAAAAAAACCCTAGAAAGTTGAAAGGAAATGCATCTTTGTCTTCCAAAAATTAAATCAGGAATATATGAACAAGTTAAACAGATGACTAACAATCAAGACTGAGGTAGTATTAAAATCTCTCATTGAAGCAGCCTTGCTAGGCCACAGAGGAGGACATTGCAGCCAGTCCTGAAGAGACCTGATAAAACAGGGTCAGATGGAAGGAGAAGAGCACCTCCCCTATCAGTGGACTTAGAGAGGGGCAGGGAAGAGATGAGGGAGGGAGGGTGGGATTGGGAGGGAATGAGGGAGGGGACTATAGCTGGGATACAAAGTTAATAAACTGTAACTAATATAAAAAACATAAATAAAATTTTAATTAAAAAGATAAAATATCTCATTGAAGAAAAATCCAGATTCAGATGAATTCTACCAATCCTTTTAACAACACAGATTTTCAAACTGTTGTATAAAACAAAAAGGGGATGATATTACCAAACTTATTGTATAAATATAGAATTAGTGTATTTTTGTAGTAATCTAACTGGGTGAGGATAAAAAAGAAAAAAGAAAGAAAACTTCAGATAAATTTCTCTTAGAATGAAATTCTCCCAAATTCTCAAAATTTTAACAAATTGAATTCAGGAAGACATTAAGAAGATGCGATATCAAGACTAGTTTGGGTTCATTTTTGTCAGGAGCCATTCTGTTAAATGAGCTCATTAGGCAGGTGGGCCTTCTGGAAGGGGATCTGGTATTTCGCAAGGTTTGCACCACAATGCACCCCAGAATTGCTGCCAACCCATCACAATCCCATAATTTGTGCTCTTCTGCATCTCTCTAAAATCTAGTATGGTGTAAATCATCACTTTCTGGGTATTTACTCACGCTGATTGAACAAACTTCCTACAGGATCTTATTGAAGATGAATTAATTCCTGATCATGGAATTTCTTTTTCTAAATTTAATTTCATTTAATATGCATTGGTGTTAGGTCCCCTGGAACTGGAATTACAGACACAGACAGTTGTGAGCTGCCATGTGGTTGCTAGGAATTGAACCCCGGTCCTCTGGAAGGACACCCAGTGCTTTTTTTTTAATGTTTAGTTTTTTAAAAATTTATTACAATTTATTCACTGTATCCCAGCTGTGGCCCCTCTCTCATGTCCTACCAATTCCACCCTTACTCCCTCTTTTCCTCCCATGCCTCTCCCCCAGTCTGCTGATAGGGGCGTTCCTCCTCCCCTTCCATCTGACCCTAGCCTATCAGGTCTCATCAGAACTAGCTGCACTGTCTTCCTCTGTGGCCTGGTAAGACCTATTAAGGGGAACAGGTGTTGCCTCTGACATGAACTCAGTGGCTGGCTCTTTGATCATGGAATTTCTGATATGATTCAAACAATTTTAAAAGTTAAATTGTTTTAGAACTTCTTGAACAATTTTAGGAAGTTTATGGCTACAATAAATACCTTTGTGGGACTCCATATGCATCACTAGGAGACAGGCTTATGGCAGATTTGTAGCCTCAGAGAGCCTTCACTCCAGGTGACACCACAAATCCTGGTATACACCATAAATATAGGCGAGTTGGTTTAAACTTCCCATGAACCCAAATCATACTGGGGCTACCTAGAAATGTCTAAATTAAGTACAAATCTTGATGTTATTAAATACAAACTGTTCTGTTGTAATTCTTTATGCCTTGTCACCTTATGGCATTATATACTGTCATTTTTAATTTACTTTGTTTCTTGAATAAGAGACAGATAAATTAATGCCCTGAATTCACTATAAACTTAGAGATAGCTGAAAAATGTGTATTCAGGTCAGTCTTTATTGAAAAGACATATTTTTGTAACTTTTAGACCCTAAAGGGGCCTTGTCAACCTTTGTCACTCTAAATGCACTATGAACTTATGTAACGAATAAATGAATAAGAAATCTTTAGTTTTAAAACATGTAACCTGTTGTATTTTAGAATTAATCTGTTGTTTTGTAATTAATTGTCTTTTGACTATGAGGTAATTTCTTTTTTTGGGAGCATTGTCTCAGAAATATAAAGCTATAACCATACAATAAACATTGGCAGAACCCCATTGTCAGAAGCCCAGTGATGGAAGCACATTGAATGGAAACCCGCCGGAATTTTCTTTATCCACGAGTTGTAAATGTATATATAGATACATGTTTACATGTAAATATGTCTGTCTGTCTGTTTTGTGTACATATGTTACATAAGTGTATGTCAATTATCTGTATATAAGGAGCTCCTTTTGTATCGTCTGTTGAATGTACATATAAATATGTACAGGTCTATATATCTGATTGCTTGTCTATGTGTATGTATGAGCTGATACTATGGAACCAGCAGCCCAAAGTTGTTGCAGTTTCTGCAGAGGAAATGCTAGCTAGAACCAACATTATCTCATATGTAAGCTTGTGGGAGTTTGTTAAAGTTGAAGTTAAAGTTTTTAACTTCATCCACCTTTTCTCCTGAGTGTGTGTGCATGAATGATATGAATGATATTTCTTTACTTTTTCTTCTCTTTCCCCTTTTTTAAAATTGATTCACAAATAAGCTAGTAGACTCAGGACCTACACTATAAGTCTTACAAGATAAGAGACATCAGCAAGAGCCTGCTTCTACACAGGAGCTAATCTCAGATCAAAGAACCCCTTTTTACAACCCCTTGCAGTTTTGGCTAGAAGCCACTTTTTATAACTCCAGTTAGAGAAAAAAAAGAGGTAGTCAGTTTAAGTTTTCCTCCTTAGCAGCAATGTGGCCAGTCCCTAGACATAGAGAAAATTCTGGGCTCTCTCCCCTCTTTTTTTTTTTTTTTTTAATTGTAATAGGTTGCCTGCACCATCAGCTCTGGGACCCAAGAAATAAAGCGAAGAGGGAATCAGCATCCTGGACCCTGGAACCTTGCCATAGCAGAGAGAGATATTAGCAAGGAACTTTAGAAGACTTTAATACATTCTGGGATTCAAGATTGGCTCAACATATATAAACCATTATAATACAGAGCATATATAGTCTTAAGGCTAGAAACTATAGGGATGGAAGAAATAAAATTATCCATTTTCAGAAGACATTATCCTGCAATTTAAAGACCCTAGCCAAATGAATTCACCAGAAAATTATTTATATTAATAAATACTTTTAACAAAATAACAATCAAGATCATGATACAGAAATTGGTAGTTTTTCTATATACTAACAAGACAAAGAAATTAGGGAAAACTATAGCCTCAAAATTAAAAAAAATATGAATAAGCTAACAAAAGAAATGAAAGATCCACACAATGGAAACTTTGAGGTGTGGGCAACAGAAATTAAAGAAGACATATGAAGATTGAAACAATTCCCCATGCTCATGGATTGGAAGAATTATTATTGTGAAACGTGCATTTTACAAAGAAAAGATTTACAGACACCCATTAAACATGAATTTTTTTCATAGAAGTAGAAAAAAACAACCCTATAATGCACATGGAAGAATAAAATAACCTTAATACACTAAGAAGAATGAGGAATAATCCCAAATTATATTACAGATCTATGGTAACAATAACAGCACAGAAATGACACATTGCAGAGCTATTGACTATAAAATAGAATAGGAGACCAAGAGACAAACCCACACAGTTATGAGAATTCAACCTTGATAAAAATGTTAAAAATATACACTAGATGACATAAAGTCTCTTTAAAAATGGTGCTTCAAAAATTGCATATCCACAAGCATAATCATGAAATGATGCTCATCTCTCATCCTGAATACAGATCACTCCAAAATGCATCAAGCGCCTTAATATAAGACCTGAAATTGTGAAACTAGAGGAAATAAAATGCAAAACATCTCCAGATACCAGTACAGGCAAAGACTTTTTGAGAAGGATTCAAATAGTACACTAAATAACCCAAAGAATTGGCAAATGGAATTGCATTAAATTAAAAAGCTTCTACACAGAAAAGAAAACAATTATATGAGTGAAGAGACAGCTTACAGAATGAAAGAAAAATTCTGCTCATTATATTTCCAATGTGGGGATTAAGATCCAGAATCTGTTAAAAACTCCAAAAAGTATACATCAGAACATCAAATATCCAATCAATAATTAAATGCATACAGATTTCTCAAAAAGAATGTTTGAAAAGGTAGTCTGTATCCTTAACTGTCAGGGAAATGCAATTAGAATTGTTTTGTAATTCTCTATCACCCAGTAGAAATGGATGTGTATCTCCAAGTAAAGAAATGATAGATACCAGCAGGAAAGTGGGGGAAGAGGAACCTCCACACATTGCTGATGGAAAGTAAACTGCTGTGCCTGCGATGAGGCCAACATGGAAGTCCCTCAATAACTAAAACAGCATAGATCTGTGCTGTCCCCAGCTTTCAGCAGAGAAGCTTTGACTGCAGTGAATAGCAGGGGATGCAGAAACTCATAATTGGCCAAAGTGCTGAGAATAGGTATGGTGGTATGGTGGAGAGTTTGCACCTAAACATGGCAGCTATATAACCCCTTCTAAGGCCCAGAGAGAAGAAGGGACAGAAAGAATGTAAGAGTCAGAGAATGAGTTGTGAAGCAAGAAGATGTCTTTTTTTCTATGACATAGGTATTATACTCACACTAACCGTAACTGTGGTTTTACCTACAGAAGACTTGCACAAGATTGGGCCTGCCATGACTTCACCAAGGATAGGAGTGGGGATTGGGAGTCCCCACCACTTTCTTGAGGGCCTATTGGCAATTAACAATTGTTGGAAGAAGGGGTGTCATTTTCCTCAGCAGTGTAGCCACTGATCAGTTGCCCTTACTTCAGTAGCTAATGCATCACCCATGTTTCAGAAAAACAAAAACAAAAACAAATCCTAATTAAATGAGTCAGGCTCAGAAAGATTAATTTTGATGGCCTCTGAACTCATGGAATCTAGCTTTAAATTGCTTTAGAAAATGAAAGTAGAAAGGAGAATGAATGTGAAGAGTGAGGAAGTATTTTATTTTATTTATTTTTAAAATTTATTTTTTATTAATTACAGTTTATATACTTTGTATTCCAGCTGTATTTGTATTTGTATTCCAGCTTTGTATTCTCATCCTCTCCCAACCCCAACCTTCCTCCCTCTTCTCCCTCTATGCCCATCCCTAGTTCACTGATAAGTGAGGTCCTCCTCCCCTTCCATCTGACCCTAGTCTATCAGGTCTCATCAGGACTGGCTGCATTGTCTTCCTCTGTGACCTGGTAAGGCTGCTCCCCCTGCAGATGGAGATGATCAAAGAGCCAGCCACTGAGTTCATGCCAGAGACAATCCCTGTTCCCATTACTAGGGAACCCACTTGAACACTGAGCTGCCATGGGCTACATCTGTGCAAGGGTTCTAGGTTATCTCCATGCATGGTCCTTGGTTGGAGTATCAGTCTCAGAAAAGACCCCTGGGCCAAGATTTTTTGATTCTGTTGGTCTCCTTGTAGAGCTTCTGTCCTCTCCAGATCTTACTGTCTCCCCCTTCTTTCATAAGATTCCCTGCACTCTGCCCAAAGTTTGGCTATGAGTCTCAGGATCTGCTTTGATACTCTGCTGGGTAGAGTCTTTCAGAGGCCCTCTGTAGTAGGCTCCTGTCCTATTCTCCCTCTTCTGATGTCTGTCTAGTTTGCCTTTCTGAGTGAGGACTGATGAGGAAGTACTTTAAATCGAGGGAGGAGGAATGAACAGAGGAGGTAATGGAATATATACTCCATGAAGGTAGAAGGGCTATCGAGTAGGTACAATAATATATATGTATGAACATCTCACAGTTAATCATATTTATGTGCTAACCAAAATTAATATTTACGATTTAAAATGTCTCTACAATGGCGGCTCAGATAGATGAGAGCTGTAGGGACTGACATACGTAAAGCAGGAGCCTAGAGTAAGAGGGGATGTCAAATGTCGAAATTCAGAAAGCCATCCGCAGTTTTGCTCCCAGGACACAGAACAAACAGTCTACAGAGCAAGTAGTCTCAATGTTACCTTCTGCCGTAGTAAGTGAAAGCACACTAACATGTAGGCAAACTCCCCAAGCAAGGGTCTCTAGTTCCCAAGACCAGCTACTTTGCTGCTTTTTTTAAAAATCCAGATAGTTTGTTAACTCTGGGCTGGAGAGACGATTTAGCAAATCTAAGCATTTGTCACACAAGTCTAACAATCCTTGGGTTCTACAGTGGAAGGAGAGAGCCGACCCCTGAGCCCTGAGTTATGCTCTCATCTCCACACAAGCTCAGTGGCATTTGCAGCTCTCCCTTCCTCCCTCCCTTTCTCTTTTCTTCTCTCTCCCCTGTAAACAAGATAAAAATTGATGAGAAAAGATTCTTACTAATTCTTGCTGATTCTTAACGTTCCAAGAAAACATAATTTCTTCTTTCAATAAAATGAGTTGCAATTGAGCCATCTACAAAGTCCCTTTAGCCGGTAAATGTTGGGCAGATTGCAGTACAGCAAATCCACTGAGAGGATGGCTGGGTCGCTTTGCAGTGAAAACAACCCAGGGCATTCTCCAGTTGACATTCCATCTGACACACAGGCCAAAAGCCCAGTTTTCATTTATTTATTTATTTATTTATTCTTTGCTGTGCTTTCTAGTAGAGGCTCAGGTATAGCCGCAGTGAACATGGCCGATTCCACAGATTTTCTCAGGACAGTGTCACACTTCTCACCGCGTGCTCATCTCTGCTACACTCTGACATCATTCAAAGTGAAGCTCTCTTTCTCACCTGTCCTTTGGAGCATGCCCACTCTCTGTGTGCCCCTCAGCTACATCTCAGTCCTTTACCCTGAATCCTTGAGGTGCCCACTCTGTTGCCCAGGCTCTTCACTCCAGGCCCCATCTTTTTAGATGACTTTCTTCTTTAACCACAGCATGTATTCTCATGGGCCCCCTGTTCCCTTCCATCCCTCCTTTATTCTCTCATTTTTGCCTCCCTACGTCCTGCGCTCTTTGGCTGCTCGTTCTTGGATTTCCTTGGATTCTGATCACATTTGAAATACCAGGTTTGTCACCTTACATCCTAGACCAACACACTGTTGGATGACAGTTCCCTGCAAGCTGAAACACTCCCTCCATGGGGAAGGGGAAGGATCATGAGACTCAAGGGATAAATAAATGTCACATGTCTGAGAGAGCTGCAAGCTGCAAGCATAGAGCCTCACCCTGCCCCACTTACAGAAGCTTTAAACTGCTGGAGGAGGAGACCTTGACCAGCTAAGTTGCTGAGAGGAAATTTCCTGGGCCTGTTGAGCTGCCTTCGAATTGTGCAGAGTTGCAGGGTTGCAGCTCTCAGGAGCGAGATTTTCAGTGGTGCAGCTGCTTCTACATAATCCCTGCTTCTGTGAGTAACCCTGGACCCATCCTCTCCTTAGTCAGCTTAGTGAAAACTCCTTGGTTCACCAAGTCGGTCATTGGTACAATCTTTGTCTGCCGGGGGCTCCCTTTCTAGGATGAGTACATAAATGTCTGCTTGTGTTCCCAAGAAGAATCCATTCATTAACATATGCTAACGTCTGTATAGGCTAATGATGATCATAGCTCACATAGTGGAGGCTCTCTGATTTGATGTCCCTCAAAGCATTGCTAGCCAAGCTACTAGTAATTCTGCTAGCAAGATCATTTGGCTACGCTGGAGAGATTAACCACAGAAACTGAAAATTCTGTATATTTAAATTTAAATTATGAGACTGTAAATTTTTACTTAAAATTTCTCCTCCTCTCATCCTCCTTCTGCTCCTCCCCTCCTCTTTCTTCTTCCTTGTCCTCTTCGTCATTGTCATTTTTTCTTTTTACCACATAATTATTGTCAGAGTTAATAATATCAGTTAACCAAGTTGTGTAACCAGATATGATGACTCTATTCCATATTTTTAATCCTCTCATATCTTAACTGTTAGTAAACCAGTTATCTAAAACTTCTCTCATGGTATGTGTGAGAAACATTTTTTTTTTCCATGAAAGGTAGTTAGCTCAGTAAGGGTCTTTTTTCTTCTACTTTGCAACAGTCACATCAGATTGTGAAGTTGAGCTCTCACAAGTGGGATGAGGACAAACTTCTACACCAGGAATAAAAGACGGAGACCATTTTGGCCACACATTTTGGCTGGGTTGGGTTCTGGTGTTCCTCCCTTCCTTTCTTAAGAGATTGCCTTGCTGGGTAATGTTTGGTCATCTGCTTGTTTGGTGACACCAAGAATACTCATTCCCAACACATTTTCCTGGAATCAGGTTCTTTCTCTCCTTGACACTAACTCTAAATTCTGAATTTGGTTTATCAGCTGTTTCAGAGCTATTCTACAGTTAGTTGCCAGTCTTATTCCTCAAGCTTATTTTCTACAATGCAGCAACACTCTTCAAAACCACAAATCTACAGGACATAACTAGTGTATCCCCTTCTCTAGCTCCAACTTCAAGTAGTTCATGATCCTTTCTGTATATAAGATTCATAGAACTGAGTCATCCTGCCCCCAACTAACTTTGTATCAAATAAGGTATTTTGATGGTGTATATATGCTTCTCAATTTATGGTAGTTTGACTTAGGAATTTTTGACTTTATTAAAGTGCCATAGAGCCCTCTATCTTGATGCTATGAAAAGTCAGTGATTACACCTCCTAGCCATGTGATAATTGAGAGAAACAAGCAATCCTGAACAAAGTATCCTATTGCTATATTGTGGTAGCTGGTAAAGTAGGTGCAATAGAAGCATTTGAGGTATATATATATCTTTAACAACATATATATCTATATATCTATATATGTGTGTGTGTGCTCCTCTACTTACAATATAATTGTGTTTGATATATGTGATATATATAAATATCAGACTAACACATGTGTATATATTGTGTGTAACTTAGTACTTACAATAGTTTATTGCAATTGTTTTTGTATGTATTTCTCCTACTGATTTTAGAGAGAGGAGATTTTGCTCCTTTCACCTTTGTGACCCAGCATATATATAGTACACTCAACTGCTAATTGTTGAATTAATGAAGCTTTCATCCACAAGCCTATCATTGTCCTATATGATATGATACTTAACACAACATTTTATTTATTTTTTTATTAATAATTTGAACTCATGACCTCTGAGACATGATTTCAAATTTTGTGTTCCAAACCAATAAGAAAAATTAAGAGATTATATAAAGTATTATTTGCATATTATGTCATATTTTGATGTACTAGTATGCATTTTATGTATAATAGCTATATTATATATAATATATTCTTTATGTATAATATGACATTACTATTATAATGTTATTATTATATAACATGATATATAATATATATCATATTGTATAACATTACTGTTAGAAGGTATAACATTACTATTAGAAGGTAAAGTTCCTGAATGGAATATACATGAGAGGTAGCTCATAAATCTTGGTGTCAAGTCAATACCTTTCATAGTGACTTGTGTATTTGTCTTGTCCCCTGTTTGAATAAATATACCAATTTCCTCCTCATAGCCTTCATCATTCGCTTCTCAAGAAGTCACAGGAAAAGAGGAGACAAAGAGGAAGTTTCAAGTTCCATTCTGCTCATGTCCTGAGAACTTGTATGAGTCTGAATTCAAAACTAATACTGGATTTGTTTGGCAGAGGAAATTTTTTTAGTGCTTTTTTAATTTTTAATTTTCCCCACAATTTATTTATTATATGTCCTGATTGAAGCCTTCTCCCTCAACTGCTCCCAGCCCCACCCTCCCTTCCTCTTTCCCTCTTCTTCCTCTAGTCCACTGAGAGGGCGAGTTCTCCTCCTCTGGTAGAGGAAATTTCAAGACATCATAGTTGTCACACTGTGTTATAGTTACTGTCCCCTGTTCTTACCTAGGATTACAGTAAGACTGAACAGAGACATTTACAGAAAAATATATAAAATGTTCAGTTTGTGGAGGACAAGTGAGTTTAAAGAAAGTTGCTTACAAAGAGGGTCCAGAGAAAGCAGCTGTAATTATTAAAGAGATTAGTACAATTAAGAAGAAACTTGAACACTGTTCTGAGATAATAGGAAAAGTAATTTAAGAGTAAGTGATATATGCCAGCCATTGAAGGTTCCAACTTGTGTGACAAAGTCATCAGGAATTAGAGAATGCCACAACTGAAGGAGTTCTCTGTTAGGAAACACGCCCCGGAAGTGTTTTCTCAGATTCATCTTCCACGATACACAGAGGCCATTGGAACCGTGGTAGGAGGTGGTAGACTACACACCAGGCCGCCCACAGAGCTCTGAAGCACTGCCCACTTGGTACTGGTTTTACAGGAATGCAAAATGCAAGAGTTACAGAGTCATGGATGCCCTGTATCAAGATTCCAGAAAACCACTGAGGCATCAGGTTCAGACTTTCTAAAAAAGACCCGCTCCCCCCGCCCCCCAAGACCATTGTATAAAGCTGTGGAGGCGAAGCCTAGGGTTTGGTGTTTGTCCTTCTGGGTTTCAGTCATTTACGTCTTGCTTTGGAAGATATCTTCCTTTTTCTCCCTTTTGGTATAGGAGTGTTTAGTCTATCTACAGTATATTAGAGCTATATATCTTGATATTTTTGCTTCATAGGGTCTTAGAGTTGAGAGATATCCTTGAATCTCAGGAGAGACTGTGGGACTATTAACGCTTTGGGGGTGGTGGTGGTTAGAGATGGACTAAATGTATTTTGCACTTTGAGATGGCTGTGAACTTATGGGTATCAGGGGTGGAAATTTATGTCCTTTTTTGTGGGTGAAACATTTTATTTTTATTTTTAAATTTTTTAATAAATTACAGTTTATTCACTTTGTATCCCAGCCATAGCCCCCTCCCTCATTCCTCTCCCACCTCCACTCTCCCTCCCTCTTCTCCCTCTATGCCCCATTTCTAGTCCACTGATAGGAGAGATCCTCCTCCCCTTCCATCTGACCCTAGTCTATCAGGTCTCATCAGGACTGGCTGCATTGTCCTCCTCTGTGGCCTGGTAAGGGTGCTTCCCTATCAGGGGAAGTTTATGTCTTAAAAGAATCATTTTAGGATTCTCCAATGTCCCCTCAACCTTTCCTTCTAGATTATCTCTTTTCCTTTGCGACTCCCTGCTGATCTGAAGAATCACTTTCCTGTTGACCAGGGAACCACTATCTCCAAACATGGCTAGGATCCAGATTAGGGCAAGAGTAATAAAGGAATGGAGCTGTACCCAACAAAGGAGAGATCAGGTATCTACACCAAGAAACACGTCAAACATCATAGCTTCAGTTGCCTAGATTCCCAGAACTTTCTCTAGAATCCAGCAATGTTATTGTATTGTAATAGGCCAGAGAAAAGCAATTTATCAGAATCGCAAGAAGAGGACATCAAAATAGCAATTATAAACACATTCAAGGAAGTTAAGGAGGATATGAATAAATGCCTAATGAAAACTAAAGATATAAATCATTGAATTCAAAGAATAAAAACAATTTAAGACATGAAAATAGAATTTAACAAATAAGTAGAATCTCTCTCTCTTTTTTTAAATGCTGAACTTGAAATGAAAAGCTCAGAAAACCAAACCAAAAAAAAAAAAAAAAATCTCAGAGCAACAGATTAAAAGACATGGAAGAGAGAATTTCAGGTTTTGAAGACAATGTAGAAAAAAATGGATAGCTCTGCCAAATAAAATGTTAAATCTAAAAAAGTCCCGGCCCCAAAACATCCAAGGAATCTGGGACACCATGAAAAGATCAAACCTATGAATAATAGGTATACAGCAAGAAATGAAACCTCAGGTCAAAGGCACAGAGAGTATTTTTAACAAAGTCAAAGAAAAAATTTCATAATCTAAAGAAAGAAATGCCTATCAAGGGAAAAAGAGGCATGCAGAAAACCAAATAGATAGGGTCAGAAAAGAAGCTTCCCATAACATATAATAATCAAAACACAAAATGTACAGATCAAAAAAAGCATATTAAAAGCTTTAAGGGAAAAATTCCAACTCAAATAAAAAGGCAGGCTCATTAGAATAACACCCGACTTTTCAACAAAGACTCTGAAAGCCAGAAGGGCCTGAATGGATGCTTTGCAAATTGTAGAAGACCACCTATGTTAGTTTAGGCAACTATATCCATCAAAACTATAAAACACAGGCAGAAAAAGAAAAACATTTCATAATAAATACAAACTTAAATTTTTTTTTGTCCAATTTGCTCTTGAAGAAAAGGCTCAGTATGAAGAGGAGGCTGATCATGCCCGAGAAGACTCAGGAATAAATAATCCCAGAACAGTTAATTAAAAGATAAGGAAAAGCAAGAGCAAAATTATTAGGAATTAGTAATGCTGTTCGATAATAGCTCTTAATATTAATGGTTTCAATTAAATCAGCAAGGACACCTATTAAGAGATTGGATTGGGGGCTGGAGAGATGGTTCAGTGGCTAAGAGCACTGTCTGCTCTTCCAGAGGTCCTGCATTTAATACTCAGCAACCACATGGTGATTCAGAACCATCAATACAGGGATCTGATACCCTCTTCTGGCATGCAGGTGCATATGCAGATAAAGCGCTCCTATTCATAATATAAATAAATAAATCTTAAAAAAAGAGAGAGAGATTGGATTAGAAAACAGAATTTATCTTTCTGTTGCATCCAAGAAACATACCTCACCATCAAGTAAAGACATCTTAGGGGAAAAGAAGAATAAAAGGTACTCCAAGTGAATGAAGCTAAGAAGCAATTAAGCATACCCATTTTAAAACCTGACAAAGTAGAACTCAAACCAAAAGTAGTCAGAAGAGATAAAGGAGAATATATACTCATCAAAGAAACATCGACTAAGAGGACATTGCCATTCTAGATGTTTATGTGCCAAACACAAGGGCACCCAGTTTCAGAAAGCTACCTAAAATCACATGATTGATCCTAACACAGTGATAGCGATGGCTTCAATGGCCAGCTCTCATGAGCAGAGAGCCCATTGTGACAAAAAAAATAAATAATTTCTCGAGTTAAATATTGTCATAAATCAAAGGGACCTGGCAGACATCTACAGAACATTCCACCAAAACACTAAACACTTTCTTTTCAACAGCTAGTGGAACTTTTTCCAAAACTGACCACATATTAGGACACAAAGCAAGTGTCAATAGGAAAATTGAAATAATTTTCCATATTTTACTTGACAACCATGCATTAAAGCTAGTTACCGACAACAATATAAACAGCAGAAAATGTGCAAACTCATGGAAACTGAACAACACATTCCTGAGTGAAAATTGGGTCAAAATAGAAATTGAGAAGGAAGTAAAAAGCTTTTTAGAATTGAATGAAAATAAAACCACAACATACCCAAACCTATGAGACCCAAGGCAGTTCTAAGATGCAAGTTTATAGCACTAAGTGTCTACATTAAAGAGAGATCTCATATTAATAACAACACACTTGAAAGGTCTAGAAAAAAAAAAAAGAAGAAACAATACCCCCAAAGAGTAGATCAAAAGAAATAATCAAATTTAAAGCTGAAACTCAGGAAATACAAGCAAACAAACACAAAAAGATTTTTTTTTTGAGGTGGGAATTAAACAGTAACGTCTCATTTTTTTTGTGGGTTGTGTCCTGTCTTTAGAAACTACCCATTTCTGTTGTTTGAACTACACTGTCAGATGCCCCAGGTTCTCATCCTGGTGTGGTTTTGAGTTACTTCATGGCATTGAGATATGGAGACCCAGGTCCTTTATGTGCTGTTCTCCTGGAAACTTTGGCTCCTTCAAATTCCAGGGCTCCCTCTGCTTTACCTCAGGGGGATAATCACACACCACTCACCATGATCTCTGGGAGCGATATCGAACACAAAGGGTGTTAGTTTGCTCAAGGGCAATGGCAGCTGACTCCTTTGGTTAGGAAGTGATGTCAACTGAATGAGGTGCTCCCTCTAGGAAATGCTGTCCCACCACTGGACAGATGCAGAAGCATCACAGGGAATGAACATGGAGGAAGTGAAGACATGGCTGTTTTCACATATTGTTTCTATGATGTGCCTGCATTTTAGTGCTTAAAGGGAAAGCTAATGGTCCCCTGCCATTGTTAAGAAACAGTTCTGAAAGGCTTGGTAAGGAACTCAGAATTAGATATTAGAAGTTTAATGTATTTGTTTTTAGAGACATGGGTTTTAAAGTGAATGTATTTAAAAGAAATGTTGATGATCTGAGTTATATAAACATACATGTGTAAGTATATGCAACAGGGTATATTCTTCCACTTATACAGACAACAGTGTAAACCCAAAAGAATTACCTAGCCGACTGAGCATCTACCAGAATTCCTATTTGACATAGCACAGATTAACCAAAAGTGTATCTATATGCCCTTGAGTTTTAATGTTTACAAACAGTTTTCTCCTGAAATGCTTTTCTACATGGAGTCTCAGGGCTGTGCCTGGGATTCTCTTTCTTTTGTTCCCAAGTTATATAAGGTGCAGCATATTTACTCAAATTGCTGTTCTGCATTTTTTTTCCCTTAGAGTGCTTTTGCACGTTTGGGCACTAAAGGGATTTAAGCACCCAACTGCTACAGTGACCACTGAGGGGAAACTGTCAAGATTCCTTCTTTCTTTTATGAGGTGGTCACAAAACAATGCCTGTGTGACTCTGGGCAGTGATGCTTGCTTCTCAGGGTCAGGACTTTTCATTCCTGACAGTTTGCTCCAAGCTCATGCGAAGGCAGAGCCCTTTTGCAGATATAAAGCAGCCTTCTGCCAATGTCCTGTAATAGAGTTAAAATGTTTATGATAATGAAAACCTTTTAAGTGAGCCAGGTGAAAAGAGCCTTGTGTAGGAAACACTTTTTCCTGTTTATCCTTTCATTTCCATTATGGTGACATTATCATCATCAGTCTTATAAGCAGATTCCATGTAGTCTCCAAACACATGGCCTCCCAGTTCACTCGGGTTGTTGGAATGAAACATAGAGGCAGAACTTTGAAATAACAAAAGCAACCTTTCCTTCTCAGCTCATCTCACAACAGCTGTTTTCTTAAACCAAAGTAGATGTGAATAAGACTTTGCTGAGTTATCTCATGTAAAAGTTTGTTTGTTTGTTTGTTTTTTGGCTTGGAAAAATATGATTACTACTGCCTACTGCCTAGATGGCTACGTTTGCTTTTCATGAAATTCTCAGAAATGCCAGAACATTTTGCCTTTAATTGTGTATCAGTGTGTATTGCAATAAAACTACAGATGTAAAAAAATACTTGCAAATATATTCAAGAATACATAAAAAAGATTAATCACCATGATTAAGTTGGTTTCACCCTGGAGATTTGGGAGTGGTTCAACATGAAAATCAACACATGCAATCCAAACTTAAAGAAAAAAGAAGCATGATTATCTTATTAGATGCAGGAAAGATATGTGAAAGCATTCAACAGCCCCACATGAAGAACATCCTGGGGAAGATAGGGATACAAAGGATATACCTCAACATAATAAAGGAATTTACAGCAAGCACACAGACATCATTATCTTAAATGGAGAGAAAACCCAAAGCAGGAAGAACAAGACATCCCTATTCAATATAGTAGTCGAAGTCATAGTTAGAGCAATAAGACGACTATAGGAAATCAGGTGGATACAAATAGGAAGAGAAGAAGTCAAAGTATTCTTATTTGCAGATGAAAAGATTTGTATATAAATAAAACTAAAGATTCTACCAGAAATTTTTACAGCTGATAAAGACTTTCAACACACCAGGAAGATACAAAACCAACACATAGAAAGCAGTAGTCTTCTTATATACAAATGAAAAACATACCAAGAAGTAAATCAGGGAAATAGTACCTTCCACAGCAGCCTCAAAAAATGTTTCGGATAACTAACCAAACAAGAAAAGACTTGTATAATAAAAACTTTAAGGCATTGAAGAAAGAAATTGAAGAAGACATCAGAAGATGGAAAGACCTTCCACAGAAACTGAAAACACCAAACCAAACCAAACCAAAACATCAAGTTCAGCTTCACATGGGAACGCAACAAACCAGGCTAGCTAAAATAATTCTGAATAATAAAAGAACTGCTGGAGATATCACCATCCCAGACTTCAAGTTGTACTACACGACTATAGAATGTTACTGTCAGTTTGTGGAGAGCAACCAATAGCCTTGAAAATAGCTTGTGTTGTTTGGTGATTGAACATAGCCATAACGACTCTTAAAAACATTCTGCTATACGTACTAATCAGTGAAGCTCAGCTATCAGAGATGCTTCCTGATTCAGAGGATGGGAACAAACACAGAGGCTCATATCTAGAAAACATTCAGAGAGAGAGACCTTGAAACATTCAGCCCCAAATGGAGTGTTTCCATCAAATTTCTCCTTTCAGCGTTCAGGGAACACTGTGTAAAAGGAGGTGGAAAGATTTTAAGAACACCGAAGAAATACAACCCTCTAAATACAGCAGAGCCAAAGCACAAACCAATTCACAGAGACTGTGGCAGCATGCACAGGACCTGCGTGGGTCTGCAGCAAATGGAAACCTAGTGCTGAGAGGAAAAGTGGACACAAGCCCATATCCCTAATGCAGAAGCTTTCTTCTTCCTTGTTCTCTTCCTCTGCTTCTTCTTCCCCTTCCTCCCCCTCCTTCGCCTCTTCTTCTTCTTCTTCTTCTTCTTCTTCTTCTTCTTCTTCTTCTTCTTCTTCTTCTTCTTCTTCTTCTTCTTCTTCTTCTTTTTTGAGACAGGGTTTCTCCATGTAGCCTTGGCTTTCATGGACTGGCTTTATAGACCAGGTTGGCTGTGAACTTGCAGAGATCTGCCTGTCTCTGCCTCCCCCAGTGCTGGGATTAAAGGCATGTACCACTACACCCGGCTAGAAGTTACCTTTAACTGATAACCACTTAGAAATAAAAAGTTATTTCTCTCCAATACAGTCCTATTGGGGATACAAACCACTCTTAAGGGCATGCCCCATGGCCAGCAGGTGATGGTCAATACAAAATGAACTCAATGGCATCTTTGGAGGTTCTTTGTTTCATAATGTTTTATGAGGGCATTTAAAACATTGTTTTAACCTTACAGGTCCTATGTATATATATTATAGCTTTTGGTTTTGTGTGTGTATGTATATTTTTATTGGATTGCTGTGTGTATGAATGTGTGTGTCTCTGCATCTATATGTGTTTCTTGAGCATTTTCTTTGGCCCTCTTTCTTCTCTTTGTTTGTATTGTCCTATTTCCATTTGCCCTTTCTTGTTTTATCTTATTTTTATTGTTATTCTTTAGATGTCTATTTGTTTTCTGATGAGAGAAAGGTGTGGATTTGGATGGGAGGGAAGGTGGGCAGAATCTTGGGGGAGTTGGAGGAGGGGAAAGCATAATCAGAATACTTTGTATGAAAAAATATATTTTCAATAAAAGAAAACTCAAAAAAAAAATAACTGAGACCAAACAAAACAAAAATGTATTTTATGAAAACTTATAAATAAAAATATATTAACATATAAAAAGTATTATGTTTGGGTGTCAAGTCGACAAGGAGTAGACTTGTGATGGGTCTGCTTGTGAGAGCAGAGGACACGTGTTCATAGCTCTCTGCAACCTGATTTCAGAGCAATGTGACCAAATAGGTCACACTCTTCTTGCACCATGCTTTCTCTGTGGTGGGCTGCAGCCTCAACACTGTGAGCAGAAATCACCCTTTCATTCTTAAGTTGTTTGCCTTATATGTTGTCACAACGATAGGGAGCATAGTGAATACATCTAGGAACTCGCAATAGATTCAATAATAATTCCTAAATAATAATTCATAAATGAGCTGCTTCAGAGGAGTGGTGTTTGGGCTATTTCTAGAACCCAAAAAGGAGCTCCTGAGATCAGTGAAAGTATCAAATTAGGTCCGGGTTGATGCAGCAGGAAACTGTCTGCGACTACAAATTGTACGTGGTTTTCTGGAGGCTTCGACAATCGTGTGCGAGGTACCAAGCCCACAGAGACACACAGAACTGACAGATCCCGATATTCAGACACATATCCGTAATTGGCAATAGAATTCCTTATTAAAGCCAAAACTGAGTTTTCAAATGAGAAGAATGTTTAGAGGTTATCCGACTCAGATTTACTTTATGGTTAAATACAAATCCAATGCTAAAGGCATGCCAGTTCAAAATAAGAGAATTTTAAAACCATGAATAACTCTGAGAATCATCTAGCGCACCTTTTGATTTCAAGGAAATTATCAATTTTATCATATATGTCTTTTTAGAGTTTTTAAGTAGACAATTATTCTCTTATATCAATTGACAGTTGTAAACATCTATAACATCAATGTCTTTGGTAATTTATCTTTGCTTCCATGTTATCTGCTCTTAGGATCCAACTATTCCTGGTTAACTGCTCCAAATGCAGTTTCCTTAGAGGCATGCTGCTGACTTTTGACTAGGAAAGATAATTTTTTTAAACACAAGAAAGTGAATATTAGAGACCTTACCATTCAAGATAGTTTTCTACAAAGGCAGACATCGGGCTGATCTGCACTGTGTAAGTGTCATTTGCAGAATACTCAAAGAGTCCATAGTAAGGGTTGAAGAGCTCCTGAGACAAAAGGAAGAAGAACTCTCGGGAAGGGCCACTGTAGTCCAAGCTGCAAAGGAAACACAGGTCCAGGAAGCTCACTTTTGTGACAGTTTCTTATCCAGGTCCTAGTGAGGTCTTTTGGGTATGTTTTCTGAGAAGCAGAGAACAGTCTTTCCTCTTTACAGTGAACTCCAAGGGGAAGTACCAACTTTAGAAAAAGACGTAGTAATTGGTTTTGGGTATTTTTTTTCACTAAATACCTATGAATGAGTTCCTATGGTAGTTTTCTATAAAGGTTATGTGTGTGTGTGGTGTGTGTGTATTCATACAAGCTTACAAGTCCAATTTCATTTGCCTTTTAGGTAGCTGCATTGCACACTTAGATGATGTGTACATTAAGTCAGAAAAAGCACACGAAAACTTTGGTATATAACTTGATATCTGCATTTTGGAAGGAAGAGGTTTTTTTTTTTTTTTTTTTTTCTTCTCAGAAATTTACAATACCTACAAAGCAAATGTTCAGTGGTACAGGATTTTAATTTGTGCTACACTTTGCTCATGGGACATGAGCTCATGGGACATGTCTCAGACTCTGGGACATGCCAAGAGCTCAACTTTTTCTTTTCTCTTCCTCTTTAAAGCACAAGAAGCCTGGGGCAGGAGAGATGGCTTGGAGGTTAAGAGCAATGGCTGCTCTTTCAGAGATCATGAGTTCAAGTCTCAGCAACCATATGGTGGCTCACAACTATCTATAGTAAGATCTGGTTCCCTCTTCTGGAATTCAGGTATACATTTAGACAGAACATTGCATACATAATAAATAAATAAATAAATAAATAAATAAATAAAAGGAGCAAGAAGCCTAAGGCTTGAGGATGCCTGGGGAGAGAAAAGCTTACTGAGAACTTATGCTCAGATCCACTTTAGGCCAGTGGTTTGTAGCCACTCTATTCTTTCCTGAAAGAAATTACCCCTCATTTCTTGGATTTGACTTTCCCACACTGATCTAACTGTATGAAGCTCATGGTGCCTCACCCCTCCTCTCCAACAAAGGTGATGTACAGCTTGTTTCTCTGGAGCTCCTTTCGGGAGTATGCCATCACTTGATTGAAGGTGCCCTCCAGCAAGTGATCGCGACGGATGATGAGCCTGAGAATAGAAGGTGATGGTGAATGGAAACACAGAAGTCAGGGTGGGTGCTGGGCACTGTTGTATGTGAATCATGAGTGCTCATTATTATGGATTTACTCATTGGCTTCTCTACTGAGAAAAGAGAGGACTAGACAGAGGTTCTATCAGTTTGGTACTGGGCTTGATACAGTCAGAGTGTTGGCACCCAAAGAACTAATGTATGCTTATCATTGGACACAAACAATTGTATTTGATTTTTTTGTGTTGTTAACTGGTATTGTGTCTCTTAGGTTAGGAGGTATCTTAAGTTAGGATTTCAAGTTTGAGCTCAGCTTTTCAATTAAAATAACAAACCTAGGATGCAGGTACCACTTTTTTTTTTAACTTGGCCTTCATTGAAAACTTGAAAGTTGCAACAAAGAGTTCACATATCTGAGAATTAAAATTTGAATTAAAATTTGTCTTGATTACTTTTTCTTGAATGGAAATATAAGATTTTAGCTCGATTTAAGGGCCTTTGTTTTCTGAGGAGGTCTATTGTTGATTGACCATGTGCCTCTTTGTCTTAAATCTATAGTTCTTTCTCTTTTTCCTCCCCTTTCCTGTCTTCTTCCTTCCAATTACTTGAACACTTTCTCTTCCCCCTTCCAATTCTCTAATTTTTCTATTCCTCCCTTTTAGGCCATAGTGTCACCATATTAGTATATCCAACATTCAGTGTTGCAAAAGGAAATAGATAAGAAGGGCCACTCCCTTAATTTAGGGCCAAATAATCAGGTACTCACTTAATTTTACCCGGACCCTGACCAAATCCTTTGGCTTCCAGTTTTCGGTAGAAATTGCGGAGCTTAGCCTCAAAATCCCTTCGGTATGGTGAAGGGGCTCTTGCGCTGGCTCTCTGTAAACCTGGAGAGAAAGAGAGAGAGACATCGTCCGTGGTCAGCGCTTTTCATCCGGGAACAAAAGTGCAGAGCGATTGCAGAGCATGCCGTCCTCGAAGCATGGTCCTAGCTTTTGTGGCCCTCCCCTAGAAGTCCTTCTCATTGCTGCCTTGCCCGTGGTTACTTTTACATTAAACTGAAGTAAAACAGTAAAGGGAGAGTGGATTCTGGTGGGAATGTTTATATTTTCCACTTAAATTATTCAAGTTCTGTTTCTATTAAAAGCACCTCCATGAAAACTGGCTTGACTTGATTATTACTTGGGTAATTTAGAAGTAGTTACATAAAAAAAAAATGGTTTCATATATTGCCATAAGAAATGACTGAAAGACCTTTGTTTGTGTAATTTTTCATGATTCTGAATTGATACTGATGCTGAAAGAAAAACAACAAACAAACATGCTTTTAGGCCAGGACTCGAGCATCTAGAGGTTTATATTTGATCAGCATTTTTCATGAACCGTGTAACTGAACGAGGAAGCTGTGGACATTTTTTCTGAGCACACAACAACCAGAAGTTAATCCAAAACCAAATGACTCCTCAGTGCTCTGGCAGCGCTCTCCAGTGCTCCACACAACCTCATTGCCATCCTGGTCTGAACACAGTACGTGCCTACTTTGTGCTGTGCATGATGTCATGACATATGATACTGATGGACACTGGCTGAACACCTCAGCTTAGCTCAGAGACTGCTGTGTAATGTCAATTACTAAGACAAAGAATTTTAGCATTTTTCTACTGTCATTCCACAGCATATAAATATCAAACTGATATATCTTTGGACTGGGTTGGTTTAGAGTATTTGATTTTAAAAAGCCTTCCTTGAGTTTCACTTTAAAAAAAAATCATTGACTGTGGGTTTAGGAGTAGAACAGAATTTCTTAACAGTTTCTGAAATAGCCATAAGTATTCTTCTGTGGCAAGCATTTGTATAAAGCAAAGTTCTTAGAAGGGACATTTAAAAGACTAAAATATTAGACAGCTCTGAAGAACATTAAGATACTGTTGACCTACAGTATCAGATGGTCAGCATTTAATTCTTTATGTTAATATAAACAAGGGTTTTCACATAATTACTATGCAAACTTTCTTTCACCTGTAATAAATGCCTTTGAAATGCATGGAAAAGTCATTGGGATGTAATGACAAATTAAGGCAAGGGTCCATCTCTAAAAGGGAACAGAGAATAAATATTTTAGGCTTTTCAGGCCATGCAGTTTTTGCTAGTATTGCTCATATCTGCTTCTGTGCGAAAAAAACTCCCACAGAAAATACAAACATGAACTAGCATGAGCCGATTCCCAGAATCATTACTTATAAGTACTGAGGTTTGATTTTTATTGTTTCAGTTGGGCATGATGGCACATCCACCCCGGTAATCTCAGCATCTGGGAGGCTATATCTCAAGATAGCCATGAACTTGAGGCTAGCTTAGGCTAACTCATTAGGATCTGTATCATTTTTTTTCTTCATCATTTAGAAACATAAACAAGTCCCATTTTTAGCCCTGGGAAGTAATAAAAACAGGCAACAGTTTAGTTTGTCAATACCTGATTTAGAGTGTACTTTTGATTAATAAATTGAAAAGGATGAAGAGAGAGTGCACGTGCACCCACACACAGAGCGAGAGAGAGAGAGAGAGAGACAGAGACAGAGACAGAGACAGAGACACAGAGAAAGACAGAGAGAGAGAGAGAACTGTCTTGAATTTCCTTTCAGTTGGTGAAAACACACATGATCACTTAGGTGACACCAGGCCAGAATTCCAAGTTACCTGGGGAGTTCTGGGGTGAGGAGCAGGGTGAACAGCGGGGAGAGAAGCTATACCCAGGGTGAAAGGCAGATTGCAGGGGGACATAGGACATGATCTCTTCTTCAAAGAGACTGTAGGGGTTAAAAAGAAGAAAGTTAGTTATCTGTCCCCCCTGAGAAAGTGGGCGCAGATTGTATAAGAGCAGGTAGAACCTCCACTTTCATAATCTCTGGTTCTTTAATCCTCTATTAACTCTACAAAAAGTCTCCATTAAGAACTTCAGAGCCCCGAATGCTCTCGTTGTACATCTAAAGGATGTACAAGGGCTGTCAATCAAGGACCGAAGCCTTACTTCTAGGACCTTCTAGAACAAGTGGACAGCATTTGATTCTCATCCTTTTCAGGCTGGCTCCCTTTCCTCCTCCAACCTCTCCACTGTAGCTTTTCAGGGAGGTCTCCAATCCAACCCCTTACCTCAGCAAAATGACTAGATCTGCATCACAGGACAATTTCTCAAGCCCATGATTGCCCTCTGTCCGAATATAATGGATTTTCTCCCTAGAGTACAGTTGAAAAGAAAAAAAAAAATGAGAATTACATATCAACGCAGCTAGGTCATCAAGAAATAATTTTAGATTTATTTTCTCCCTTCTTGCAATGTGGCATACAACATTCCCCAACGTCTGACGCATTTTATAGACCTAAAGGTCATCTCCTGAATTCCCTGGATGCTTGACAAAGGGTAGATCTTTCTGAGATGCATGCAGATTCAGAAGCTGAGGAGCACAGCAGAGTCAGAGTGTGCTTGAGACAGAGAGGAGTGCAGCGAGGAGGGGAGCTGTGGAAAGATGGCTCTCTTGGCTCAAGGTATAGTGGAAGTCCCAAGAGGACAAAGTGAAGGCTGTCTCTAGGGAAATTTTGTTTCTGGTAGAACATGTATAATGCCACAGTGGGAACAGAGGGGACCTAGAGCTTTAGAATGAGAAGGACATCCAGGTTAAGTCAAAGCATAGGCCTCAGTCTGTCCTTGTTTAGATACAGGTTAACCATTCTGATCTACAACTCTAATCAAAAAATTGTTTCAAGTAAGTCCATAGGTAAGAACTATTTATTTTCCTCAAATTGACTTCTCAATTACTTTCCCTAGTAATACCACCACCACCATCCTCAGTAATCATTCTTTATATGCATGCTTTAAATGAATTAACTTTTGCCTTTTGCAGCTAAATTTGGGCAAAATGTTAAGTATTGACTTTATTTTCAAATACTTAAAATTTTAATTTAAAATTTCATTTTGATAACAGGTGAGGCACATGTATAACTGAAAATGGAAATATGAAGAAATTACTTATACCCTTCACTCAGTTCACCCCACCAGGCAATACTACCAACGCAACATTACTCTCTCTTGGCAGTGACTCCCAATATAGGGGCATTTTGTTGAAGCCTTTAATTTAACTTTGTTTTTCTGAGAGTTTCATGTGCGAGTACTGCACTTATGTCATTTCTACCGTTCTCTCTCCTCTTCCCATGCCTCCCCTGAATCCCTACTCCCTCTAACATTGAAGAGTTTTTTCTTTAATTATTATTATATAATGGAGATTTTTAAAGGTAAGGGAAGTCTTTGGGGCTCTACTCAACTATGCAGAATGTTGCTGAATTGGATGTCCTTTGGCTCCAATCTCATTAGAGGTAAAGTATTATTGCAGTAATTGCTAGAAGCAAAACTTGGGGGATGTTCAGTTGCTTCTCTAACTGTGGCTTGGAAAATAAAACAGGCTGGTCTACATCATTTCAGGGAGTGAGAGACGCCCAGCTCCTTAACTCTCTGTCTAAAAATATCTATAATACATGTAAGTAAGTCAGTGTATAGATATACATATAGAGTCTAAATGGGGATTTTCTCATCTGGGCTGATATTATTCCCTCCAAGAGCCAAAGACTGTCTAAGAACCTCCCTCCCAAACCAGGCATAGACGCCCTCTTTGGGTTGTTGTCCAAAAGACTCTCAAAACATTATAGGCTGTTGCTACTGCCCTTGTTGCCCTGCAGAGGTGGAAGGTTAGCCCTTACTGCTAGAGACACTGTGCACCTCAGAAACAGGGGTCAGAGGACTTTGAGATGGATCTGACCTGAAAACCTCTGAAGGAGGAAAAAAACCAACACTTCTACCCAGATATGGTACCTCGGACCACCACAACAGCCAGCATGGCATGGTAACCTTAGGAGTACACAGTAGGGTCAGGGGTCAGTCATCCCTTGGTGGTAACCAACGGCTGTATAATTGGACTTAATATCTGCTCAACAAGAGGGAAACATGCTGGAGCAATCAATGGGGTGAAGAGGGAGCCTACAGAACGGGAGAGAATCTTTGCCAGTTATATATATGGCAGAGGATCAGTATTAGTATACACATAGAACTTAATCAGTAAAAACAAAAACAAAAACAAAAAACAAGACAAAACAAAAAAACAAATGACCCATTTTAAAAAATGGGCTTGGGACATGAACAAAGAATTCTAAAATGAAGAAGGTATGGGTAAAGAATACTTCAAAAAATGTTCATCACCCTAGCAATTAGACAAATGAAAATCAAAACTATTAGAAATTGTTATTGGTCCACGACCCCAAGATCAAGTTCTCAGCACAAAAGAGGTTTATTTTACCTAGAGGAATAAAAGGCAGGGAATAAAAGACAAGGACAGGACATAGAGGATGAGGAGAAGGGAAAGGAAACGAAGGAGAGGGGGTATTTGTTCAAGAGGACAAAGGACTGACTCTGGATAGAGGGGACGGAGGTGGCACATAGGAAAACAGCATTTTACACAGATAAAAGAGGAAACCCTGTGCTAGGATGAGGTATTTAATGTTAATTGGGAATGTTAATTAGGTGAGCAAAAGGGGGGTGGGGTGGGGAGTTTGGATTGCTGGACTCTAACCCTTTGGTAGCCTCAGAAGGAAGAAGTGGCCAAATAAGGGAGTAGAACTTGATGGCTAGCTTTAGGAATGTAAACTGTTTCTAACCAGGCAGAGGGAATGGGGGTGAAGGGCAAGACTTGCCAGAGCTGTGCTAGACACGTTCGAGCTGGCATAGTCCCTTCAAAACCAACTTTGAGATTTCATCTTACCCCAGCCAGAATGGCACAGATCAAGAAAACAACTGACAACAGATGATGGAGGGGCCATGGGGAGATGAAAACCCATATCCACAGTTGGATTGTGAACTGGTCCAGCCACTCTGGAAATAATGTGTAGAATTCCCAGAAAGCTAAAAACAAATCCACCATATGACCCAGCTCTACCATGCCTTAACTGGAGATCCTCAGACACTTGCTCAGTTACGTTTATTTCTGCTAATCCACAACAGTTAACATCCTTCAGCTGACAAACGGGTAGTGAAAATGTGGTACATATACACTATGGAATATTGTTTAGCTTTAAAGAAAAATGAAACCATGAAAGTGACCAGCAAATTGGAACTAGAAAAGGTCATATTGAGCGAAGTAACTCAGGGTCAGAAAGACAAATGTTGCATGTTCTCTTTCTCATTTGAGGTTCCCAGCCTCAAATCTTCAGATGTGAGTACATATCCTATAGTAACTGCAGAAACCAGGAAAACAAAAAGGACCATTCCAGGGATGAGGGTGAGTGGAGGAGGGAAAGGGAGAATTACAGGAGCCAAAAGAGTCAAGACACGTCAAGAAAACCCACAGAATCAACTCCTCTGGCCTCTACAATCCTTCCACAGGATTCCTGGAGCTCTGCCTTATGTTTGGCTGAGAACATTACAATTTTAGTAGTTAGGTTTTTCTTTTAAAATATAACTGAAAATAACTCTGAAATGCATATTTAGTTACTGTGAACAAACAAAGTGGCATTTGGGTTGATTATAACTGCATTATAAATATTTGTCTTTATACCACAGGTAAGTGTGGTCTTCACCTCTCATCAAAGCAGCTTTTCTTTGCAACAGGCAGAAACTATTACTGAAAATAACAACCGATCAAAATGCAGAGTTGTAGAGCCCAGATCAAATGATACATCTACAACAGAACTCCTGTACCTACGGCTCCGGCTCTGGGATGATTACAGAGGGGTGGGTGGAAAGACTGTAGGAGCCAGAGGAACAGGGAAATTGCTGCAAGAGTGTGTCTCTTGTGTCTAGGAATGTTAGAAGCCACACCCACAAAGTCTCACCAATACGACTGCCTAAACATGAGCTGAAAACACCAATGCCTCAACCCTAGACAAAGAACTTCAGGTAACCAAGGAATGCTGAGAGCAGGAGAACACAGCAGCTGGTTATCCAAAGCCAAACTGTCAGTCCTGAACATACATGCATGTAACATTATACAAAGTGAACAGGCTGTACTTGTGAATATATAGGTATATAATATACATATATGTATATGTAACAACAAATAATAAAAAAAAAACCTAAGGACATGAATATGAAAGAGAGCAAGAGTATATTAGAGGGTTTAGAGGGAGGAAAGGGAAGAGAAAAATGATGTAATTATATTATAATCTCAAAAAATATTAAACATGACTCATACATACTAGGAATTAAGTAGTTAGCATACACATAATACTTTGTGTTTGCTTATTTTTGAAAGTTGTCACCTAATTGTTTTTATCATTAAATAATCGTATTCCAAAAATTATTAAAAATAATTGAGATGGGGTATTATATAAGTAATGTTTATGAAAACTATGTTGTTCCCTTTCTCTTTTCCTCCAAGTCAGTGGAAATAATTTTAACATTACGTAACCTGATAGGACTACCTTCTCTGAGAAACTTTCCAGAACACTAAACCCTTCCTTTTTAGGACTCACTTAAAACTTGTACACAGCAATGAAAGGTGTCGTAAGTCTCATTGGCTCTCTCTCCATAGTATTGCTTTACAACCTGGAAAAAATCAAAACAAAACTGGAAGAAGCAAGTGCTCTTAGGATGGGAGATGAACCCTACCTGAGTGTGTGGTTTCTTGCCAAGCTTGGCTGACGTTCTTGTAGCATTTCAAAAATGTTTGGCTGGCGAAGAAATGCCACAATCTTGTCATTGTATGCTGAAACAGAAAAGAAAATGCAGAACAGTGGCTGAGGTAGATGACTATAAAATGTCCACTCAGAACTAGTGAATGACATAGAAAGCTGAAGTGCTCTTAAGAAAACCAAAGTCTTGCATAAAAATAGCACACAGTAGCGTTATTATCTTAAAAGATATAAATAAAAGTGAATCAAGTCTGAGCAATCATCTGTAAAATGGCAGGCAGGGTGTTACTTCATCTATGTTTAGGTGGAAGATGAAGATCAGAACAGCTCCCCTGTGAGGACATCTGTATTCATTATAGCCTTTGTGGTACTTTTCCAAAGTTTTTATGACAAAAGATCCTTTATAGGTTCAAATAAATCCTTTTTTTTTTTTTTTTTTTTTTTTTTTTTGAGTGTTTGACACTTGCTGCCATGGCTTTGTATTGATTTTCCAGTCGCAGGGATGAAAATATATATTATTTTGACTCTCATTTTGGTTAATGCATGTGTTTTGGAATTAAATAGTTGAGGTTGACAACCTCGGAACCTGCCACAGAGGGCCTCTGAAAGCCTCTGCCGTGCAGACTGTCAAAGCAGATGCTGAGCCTGATGGCCAACTGTCGGGCAGAGTGAATGGAATTTTGTGTAAGAAGTGGGAAATAGCAAGAGCTGGAGAGGACAGGAACTCCACAAGGAGAGCAACAGAACAAGAAAATTTGAACACAGGGAACTTCCCAGAGACTCATACTCCAACCAAGGACTATTCGTGGAGATAACCTAGAACCCTGACAATGCAGCCACTTCTGATGAGAACTGATAGACTAAGATCAGAAAGGAGGAGAGGACCTCCCCTATCAGTGGACTTGGGGAGGGGCATGTATGCAGAAAGGGGGGGGGAGGGTGGGACCGGGAGGGGAGGAGGGAGGGGAGAAGGGAGGGGCTTATGGGGGGATACAAAATGAATAAAGTGTAATTAATAAAAGTTAAATAAAAAATTAAAAAAGATAGTTGAGGTTGAGAATGGCAGCTGTGCAAGCTTTCCTCATACACACCTGGAAGGGAGGCACTGATTAAAGACTGTGCAGAGCAACAGTCTTACCCAGCTCTCAACCAAGCATTCCCATTGGCGCAATGGTGGCATCAGTGTGGCAGAGGGTCATCAATCACTTTTTAAATTTGATGTAGGATTTGCACTATAAGAGGGATCTTGAGCCTGGTACTCTAAACCTGATGAAGAACTATATTTGGGGAAGTCATAGGCTTGGGGAAGAACCTGCCAAAATTATGTTGCTAAAGGGTTAACTTTATTAAATCCTGTGTACAGAAAGCTCTTGGATTAAAGGTGTGTGCTAGGGCTGGGTGAACCACACCAGAATCACCTGTTTACAATAAAAAGTTCTTGGAGTAAGATGTGTGATAGGGCTCAACTACACCAAACAAGAAACAGGGTTTTAAAGTTCACAATTTTGAGGTTCACAATGGGATCAAATATCCTGCAGCAAAGCCCCATCCTAATTGAAGAGTTATTAGAGTCTTTGGCCAGTAGGGAAGGGCAAGTCAATTTTTTCCTGTAGTGTGTCCCTCCAGCAGATGACCCTATGCCCATTTGTACATGGGCCGCACTAATTGGACAGTGGGTTAAAAACAGATGAGAGGTTTGAAAGAGGAGTTGGAGGGGAGACTGGTAGATAGATAATGACCAAAACACATTGTATACACGTATGAAATTCTTGAAGACAAATTAGAATCACTATATTAAAAATCACCTGCATGTGGCTGAGTATATATAGTCCAGTCTCAGCAACTTAGTGACAAATAAAATAAAATAAAATATGGAGATATAGCTTAATGCTAGAGTATTTGCCTAGCATATATAACCTACATTCAATCCTTAGCATAGCAACAGTAAACAAACAAGGCAAAAAACTTGCACACAGCAACTAAAATTGATTCATTTTCTTATGAATCAATTATTTCACTTAGGGTTTAACTGACTATTGAATAGAATGAAAAAGAAGGAGCATGAGGATCTAGAGGAAAGAACTGATAGAGGTGAGGAGGAGAGTAAAAAGCTGAGACGTGTCACGAGAGAGGAGAGGCCAGGCGTGGTGGTGCTCGCCTTTAATCTCAGCGTGAGTGATACGAATCTTGTTTGTTTTAGGATAACCTAGTCCACATAGTAAGTTCCAGGATAGCTAAATATACAAGGAGAGAACCTGTCTCAAAAGCAGAAGAGAGAGAAAACACAGGTGGACTATCAAAGGGTTCACAGTAGAGAGCAATGTTAAGCATTGGGTTGCTAGAGGCTCAGCAGCTTAGGGTACATACCCAGTGGCAAGGACTCATGTTGATGTTGGCTTCGAATAGCAGCTATCAGGCTATGTCCTGGCCTGGCCAGCAAAGATGCTCCTCTGTTTCTAGAGACTTCTGAGGCCTAATTTAAAATAAAGGTGTAAGATTGGAAATCTGTCATTAATTACAGATTTTTCTTTAAAACCATTTTTTTTTCCCCTGCATGAAAGTTAAAACTTCTTGGCATCACCTACATTCAGATAACAAAGTCAAAAATCTTTAAAGGGATGAAAACCAAGCAAGTTTTAAAAACTGAATTAAGTGGGATTTTGGGTTTGTCATATCATGTTTTGTGAAAGTGATTGGGACAAATGTCATGGATACTAATCACCGCACTGACTGAAACATTAGAGAAATAGGTCAATGCTGAAAATGAACCAAGTCCTAGGATCTAAAGCATGATAGTAATATTTCTACCGTAAGTCCATATATATTTTGTTCCTTAAGACCTTAGAACCAGTCATTTTGGTTCATGACTGTAACCCTAAATATCTAGAAATGGAAGCAGGGGATAAGAAGTTGGAGTCTAGCCTAGCTCTCAACCAGGCCAGGTTACTTGCATAAGACCTTAAAAATAAAACAAACAAACAAACAAACAAACAGACTACCAAAAAGAAAGTACAGTACAGATTTGTCACTTTGGGATATTTCTCAGATGCATCATCTACAGTGTAAAACTTGGAAAGTATGATAAGTTAACTTCAATATACTTAGTTCTGAAAAGAACTTAATTTTAAGATATTAAAAAAAATGGATTAAATATTTAGTCACAAAAGAGCCCCCCGCCAGGTGTGGCACTTGCTAGAATAACTTTGAGTCATACTTCTATATGACTTAAATCATCAAATCATCCTTGGTACACAAAAGTGTGCCACCAGTTCAGTATCTGGCCACAGAACTTCTGGTCAGGCTGTGAATACATCTCTTCCCCCCACCCCCCACTTCTGGTTTTTCTTGTAGCCTGTAGCTTACTTGAGAGACAAGAAATTAGGTTCTGTGCCACGTCGGTAGACTTGAAACTTTGCACTCCAATCTGCTCAGCCAGTGTGGTTAGAAACCAGCCTTCAAAGCTGGCGCTGCAAAGCAGCTCACTCCAGTCTCCAGCAAGTGGACACAGCTCAAAGCAGAGAGTGAAGTTTGCTGAAACAGCTAGGCAGTATCAGCCCCCACATTTTCCTCAACAATTAGTAAACACATTAGAGCTTTTCTGAGCCTGAAATGATATGGGCCTTTCCCTTGTAGGGAATTATTCCAGTTTACATTAGTGTGTGTATGTTTTATATACAGTAATGAGAGAATTCTTGAAGATGATTTATGTGTGTATTAAGTGATAAGTTACAGAAAGAAATGGTAGAAATAGATACATCTGAAATTTGAGCTTCAGAAGACTTGGGGATGTGAGTTCAGGAGACCCCTTTTGTGTCATTTCAAATGAAGGTATTGTAATTTGGTGGGTTATGTTGAAATGCATAACGCTTTCAAACAGAAAGGGTTCCCTGCTATTCCTGGCTCCATGGAGAATTAGTGTTGTAGTTATGCTTCAGAGAAAAAAAAAAAAAAAAAACGGAGCTTACTTCTAAGCTCACATGCTTGCTGGGAAAATTAACCCAGACTGAAAAGTTGAGGAAGCTACCCCGAAGGCAGATGGCTGATGATGCACATACTTTTGGCCAACTGTGAGAAAGCCAGAGCCAACCACACGTGGGCCTTCTAGGCTCTCCTGCAGAAACGCCAAGAGTTGGTACTGGATGGCTACAGGTTAGAGCATGTAGGACGGAGTGGATGGATGGAGATTTTTCTCTATGGTTACAGGTCCAGGAGGACCAGTATGGGCTAGATGGTCTATAAAAAGGCAATAAAATTGATCCTTCAGAAAGGCAGCACTTTTTCATTGCTTAGCAGAAAGTAATCATAAGTTGTAAAAGAAGATAAAACCATGCAAGAGACTATAAGATGGGGATAGAGTACTCACAGGGCCTGGTTCCCTGTTCTTCCCCCCCACCCCGTTTTCTTTTCTCTCTCAATTATTAGTCCATTGTTGTATTACTGAAGTTCTTTCCAGGTCTTATGGAGAGGTAAACTTTTAAGTCAGTCATAAGAATATCAGCAATTTTGTCCTTCTTGTAGCACTTGCAGGTAACTGATTGGCAATTTTGGTATCCTATGTATGCATAGATGTCAGTCCACATTATACTTTCAGTTTCCTTTAAACCAGACAGATTTTTAGTCATGGTGTTTTGGACAAAGGGTAGAACAGAAGGAAGGAAGACTGACTGAGAGACATGGCTAGGCAGCCAGATGAGCACCCTACAGTGATTACGCATTCTTCCACTGCAAAAAATTTGGACCAGATAACTAAGAAATTAAGCTCCATCCATTATCTATCTATCTATCTATCTATCTATCTATCTATCTATCTATCTAT